>NC_051395.1:13835144-13860144 GCF_015228065.2 Penaeus monodon | reverse complement strand
AGTGACTGTGTGGTGTTCGCGCGTTGTGTGTGCTTTTGTCCTTTACAATTCTACGAACGGGATCCCTTCACCTTCAACGTGTCATTTATTGCTTCCTACACACTCTCTACTAGCGTGCATCAACTCGAAAGCGATACGATGCGTTACATCACTCCTCTTCACAGTAATGGAAAATGAAGACCATATTAGCGAGCTCCGATAACCGTCACAGCAACCTCCACTTTTATGCAGCGCTGATGCCACAACAACATGGCCACAATATCATTATTTTGCAGAGAAGAGGCTCTGATGGTAGATCTGCGGCGCCATTACCTTTAAGGCATGATCGTCAAGTAGGAAAAGTATCACCTCCTCCCCGAAGTTATGAAACGTAAAAGGATATTTACAGGTGAGAGAGACACTCGTTCACCGCTGGAACTTCGTGTCGTTCTTTACGGGCAAGATATTCCCATTAGGCGGCAATGGGAGCTGCGAGGGGGGTGAGGAGATGTGAAGTGCGTCCGTCCCCGTGCTGGGTACAATGCGTGTGTCTGTCTTAGTACTGATTAGAGTTCGTACATGTAGTGGATGGTGTTGGACTAAGGCAGTAGAGTAGAGCGGAGGCGAACAGCACGCAGGGAAGTGCACAGCGCAGAGCAGTGGATGACACTTGGTCGAGCTCGTAGACTGGCCCCTCAGGTGTCCCCTCCGCGTCCGTCGACCATTGATTGGGCTCGACACGCGAAGTAGCCTTATTACCCTGACTACGCCACATTCCTACCGCGGTTCCCCGTCCCTTTTCAGACCTGAAAGCCCTCCCAATGCCAGCGTGGTCCGATGGTCCAGTGGCCTCTTCCTCTTCCCTTTCCCTCGCTCTCCCCTCGCTTCCGTCCTCCTTTTGTCCTGTTCCCCTCTGCGGTGGTCATATGGTCGCTGGGTTACTCGTGTGCCCGCAGGTCGTTGCAATATCAGCAAGGCGTTGACCGGTATTGATGGCGGATGTTCGACCGCCGGGCCCCAGGGGTTTACCCGGTCAGGGGGGGTCCTTTAAAGGCCCAACCCGAGCCCCGCCCTTTAGTCGCCGCCCCCAAGGGGGGGGCCCGGCCTAAAAACCCCGGGCCCAAAAAAACCCCGGGGGGGGGGGGCGGACCCCCAAAAAAATTTTTTTTTGGGAAAGCTTTGGGCCCGGGGAGGGGGCGTTGGGGAAAGGTGGGGGGGAGGGGGGGGGAGGGGGAGTTCCCCCCCGCGTTTTTTTATTTTTTTTCCCTTTTTCCCAGTATTTTTTTTAAATTTCCTAAAATTTTTTACTTCCCCCTCCTTTTCCCCTTCCCCCTCCCTTCTTTTTTCCCCCCTTATTTATATTCCCCCCCTTTTCCCCCTCCCCCTTTCCTTACTCCCCCCTTTTTTTTTTTCCTTTTTCCCCCTCCCCCCTAATTTCCCCTCCTCCCCCCCTTTTCCCCCCTCCCCCCCCCTCCTCCTCCCCCTTTTCCCCCCCTCCTCCCCTTTCCTTTCCCTCCCCCCCCCCTTTCCCCCCTTTCCCCCTTTCCCCCCATCACCCCCCCCCCTTTCCCTCCTCCCCTCCTCCCTCCCTCCTCCTCCCTCCTCCCCCCTTTTTACCTTCCCCCCCCCCCATCTATTGGGTTTTTCCTCTTTTCCCCTTGTCTCCGTCGATTTACTCACCGTGTTTATCTCTCCGGCTAATGCTCGTTAATCCTCATTAATTCGCCCTTCCGAAGGGAAGGATTTTTTAAACTTTTTTTTTCCCATATTGTTTTCATGAGTGACGCTAATGGATGTTCTCGTCCTGCTCCTCATTTTTCCTCCTCTTCTTTTCTTCTTCCTCCCTCAAAACCCCACAAGTCGTGTCATGAGATGGATGGGTGCCCCCCCCCGGCCCCCCCCAAATTAATTTTAAAAAAACCCTCGCCCGGTTTTTCTTGATTTAAATTCCCATGGCCCCCCCGGCTTTGGGGATGTTTTATCCACTGGGGTGGCGCCGGGGGGTTGCTTGTTCGCTTTGAGGTGCAAACACACAAAAAAGCACCACCACCACCACCCCCCGCACCCCACGCACGCCGCACGCACGGCCCCGCAAGCACGCCCCGCACGCCCCACGCCCCACCCCCCAAAACACAAAACACACACACACACACACAACACACACACACACACACCCCCCCCCCTCCCCACACAAACCCCACACAAAAAAAACCCCAACACATAAAAAACCCCCAAAAAAAACCCACATACACGGATGGATATAATTATAATTATATATTTTATATTTTATATATATATATAAAAATAAATTATATATATTTAATATATAAAATTTTATAAATATAATTATTTTTTTTATTTTATATATAAAATATTAAAATATATATATATATTATTTTAAAAATATTATATATATATAAAAAAAATTTTTTTTATATTTTAATATTATATATATATATATAATATATAATATATTTGTTTTTATATATTTTTAAAAAAAATATATATATAAAATATTTTAATATATTTTTATATATATTATTTTAATTATATATATTAAATTTTTTTATAAAAAATTTTATATATATATATATATATATATATAGATTTTTGAATATATATAGATTTATATTAAAATATATATATATATATATATATATAATAAATTTTTATGTGGGGTGGGGTGGGGGGTTGGGGGTGTGGTGTGTTGTTGTGTGTGTGTGTGTTGTTGTTTGTGTGTGGTTGTGTTTATTTTGGTTTTGTTTCTTTTAAATATTTTATATTTTAATAATAGAATTTTATAATATAGATAAAAATTTTTAATATATATATATATATTTATATATATATAATAAAATTAAAATTTATATTTTTTTTATATATATTTTCAATTTTGGTTGGTGTGTTGTGTGTGTGGGGTTTTGGGGGGTTTTGGGGGTTTGGGTGTGTGTGTGTGTGTGGGTGTTTGTTTTTTGTGTTTTGTGGTTTGTTGTTTGTTGTTGTAAAATTATATAATATATAATATAATATTTTATCTATAAAAATAATATATTATAAAATTTATATACTAAAAACATAATGTACATATATATCATATAATTAATATAAAATATATATATATATAAAATATATATATTTTATATATTTTCATATTTTATAATATTATATTAAATTTTAATTTTTTATTTTTTTTCTATTTTTGGGTTTTTTTTTTTTTTAAAAATTTTTTTTTTGTGGGGGTGTGGGGGTTGTGTGGGTTTGTGTGTGTGGTGGGTGGTGTGTGTGTGTTTTGGGGGTTTTTTTTGGTTTTTTTTTTCCCCTTTTTTTTTTTTTTATTTTCTTTTTGTTTTTTTTTTTTTCAAAAACTTTTTTTTTTTTTCCTCAAATTTATATATTATATATATATTATAAAAATATATAAAAAAATATATATATATATATATATATATATTTTTAACTAAAATATATTATATATTATATAAATATATATTTTATAGATTATATATATATATTATATTAAAATATTGTATTATATAAATTTTTATTTTTTTTTTTAAAACAACATATTATATTTTAAAATATTATGAAATAATGTTTTAAATGATTTTATGAAATTGGTATGTATGATGTATGTATAAACACACACAAAATAAAAAAAAATAAAATTAAAAATTATTTATGTTTTAATTTTTATATTTTTATATAAATTAAAAAATTAATTTTTAAAAATTATATTTTTCATATATATTATTATATTTTTTTTGGGGTGTGTTTTGTAGTAGTAAAAAAGAAAGATAAACATATGAAAAGGCCCTTGATTAGTAGTCTTTTCCCCAGTTTTCCCCCTTTAGGGGGGTAAAACTAAAACCCAGTAAGGAATAATCTGTATCTCATTATCGAAATCTGGCTGAGATTGTTCTTGTATGGCATGATTATTCTCTCTCTCTCTCTCTCTCTCTCTCTCTCTCTCTCTCTCTTCTCTCTTCTTTTCCCCTCTCTCTTTTTCTTTCTTTCTCTCTTTTCTCCGACTATTTTTAAAATCAATCTATCTTTTGTCCACTATTGTCATCCATCTATCTAGCTAGCTATATGTTTCTCTAGCTAGCTAGATAGACATACAGACATTCCTTTATACGCTTTTGCGCCCTGACGGGAAAAAAGAGAAAGAAAAAAAAACAAACAAACCCAGGGGCGCGCGTGCCCCCGGGGGGCCGGTTTTGTGTTGTGTATGGGGGGGGGAAGGGGTGTGAAACCAAAAAAAAAGGGAAAAAAAAGGGATTCTTTATCCCTAAAAACTCATGAAAGACGGGGGTTTAAAAAAAACAAAGGGGAAATAGAAAGAAGAGAAAAAAGGAAGGGTAAGGGAGAGGGGAGGAGGGGGAGAGGGGAGAGAGAGGGAGAGAAAAGGAGAGGGGGGAAGAGCCCGAGGGAAGGGGGAGAGGAGGGGGAAAAGGAGAGAGAAGAGAGAAGAGAGGGCCGAGAAAAGAGAGGGTCCTCCCCAGAGGCATTGTACACCTGGCCCTTATTGACTGGAGTACGCGCGAAGCACAAGAGCACACGGCGCCCTCGGAAGAGCTATGGGAACGTGCAAGAACATCAGATAGGGAGAGGTGAAGGGAGGGAGAACGAAATGGGCGAAAGCGGGAAAAGGGGGAAACCCAAAAAGGGCAGAGAGTTGGGGGTTGGTGCGAGGGAAAAAATGTAGGTGTGGAAAGAGGGAGAGGTGGAATGAAGAAAGTGAAAGGGCATACGTACAGGGAGAGAAAGATGAAAATAGCAGCTTTTTGGTGAGAGGAAAGGGGAGGGGGGAGGGGAGGAAAGGAAAAGGGGAGGAGGAGGGGGAGAGGGGGGAGAGGAAGGGGGAGAGGAGGGGGGAGAGGAGAGGAGAGGGGGGGAGGGGGGGAGGGAGGGGGGGAGAGAGGAGAGGGAAAAAGGAGGGGAGAAAGGGGAGGAGAGGGGGAAGGGGAAGGGAAAAAGAGGAAAAGGGGGAAGAGAGGAGGGGGGAGGGGAGGAGGGGGGGAGAGGAGGAGAGGAAAAGGGGAGAAGAGGGGGAGAAAAGAGGAGAGAGAGAGAGAGGGAGGGAGAGAGAAAAGGGGAGAGGAGAGAGAGAGAAAAGGGGGGGAGAGGGGAGAGGGGGAGAAGGGAGAGGAGGGGAGAAAAGGAAGGGGAGGAAAAGAAGGGGGAGAGGGGAAAAAATTTTGGGGGAGAGACGGAGAGGGGGAAAGGAGAGAGAGAGAGGAGAAGAGAGAGAGAAAAAGAGAGAGGGTGGAGGGGAGAGGAGAGAGAGAGGGGAGAGAGAGAGGGGGAGAGAAGGAAAAGGGGGACGAGAGAGAGGGGAGAAGGGACGAGGAGAAGGGGGGAGAGAGGGGAAGAAGAAGGGGAGAAGGGGGAGAGAAGAGAGAGGAGAGAGAGGAAAGGAGAGAGAGGGGGGAGAGAGAAAGGGGAGAGGGGAGAGAGAGAAAGGAGAGAGGGAAAGGGGGAGAAAGGAGAGAGAGAGAGGGGAAAGGAGAGGGGAAAGGAGAAAGAGAGAGAGAAAAGAGAGAGAGGGGAGAGAAAAAGAGAGAGGGCGGGGGCGGAGAGGAGAGAGGAGAGAGAGAGGGAGAGAGAAGGGGAGAGAGGAGGGGGAAAAGAGAGAGAGGAGAAGGGGGGAGAGAAAGAGAGGGGAGCACGAGGGGAGAGAGGGGAGAGAGAGAAAAAGAGGAGGAAAGGGGGGGAGAGGGAAGGGGGAAAAGGGGGGGGGAAAAGGGGGGAGGGAGAAGGAGGGGAGGGGTTTGGGTGGGGGGGTAGGAGAGAAGGAGAGGGGTAGGGGGGAGGAGAAGGGGAAGGGAGAAAGGGAGAGGAAAAGAGGGGAAAAACAAACAAGAAGGAAAAGAAGGGGGAAAAGGAAGGGAGAAGGGGGGAGGGAGAGGAGGGGAGGGGGGAGAAAGGGGGGGGAGAGGGGGAAGGGACCGGGAAGAAGGGGTGGGGGAGGGGAAAGCCCCCAAAAACCCCCGGGGAGAAGGGGGGAGAGAACCGGGGGGGGGAAGGAAAGGGGAAAGGGGAGGCCCGGGCCCCCGGGAAAACACCCCTCTTACCCCCGGGGGGTACTTTCCCCCTTAATAGAGGAGCGGGCGCCCCCCCGGGGAAAGGGGGGGGTTTTTTAAAACTAATTCATAAAGTTTTTTTAAAAGTTAGGGCAATTGGCGGGACGGGGAGGGAAAAGTCCGGCGGGGGAATTCTAAGCGGGGTGGGGGGGGGGGGGGGGGAGGGTTTTTGGGGGTTGTGGGGGGGTGTGTTTTGTGGGAACCCGGGGGGGGAGGGAGAGGGGGGAGGGGGGCCGAAAAAAACGCCAACCCCTTTCCAATCCCCCAAACGCCCTGCATTCCTCCCCCCTCCCCCACCCCCCCCGTCCCCCCCGGGTTTGGTTTCTAGTTTTGCAAAAACCCATTAAAAGAAAAGAAAAAGGGAATGGAGGGGAAAGGGAGGGGGAAAAGGTTGTGGAGGAGCGAAGGAAGAAGGAGGGGGGGGGGGTTTTTTTTTTTTCTTTTTTTTTTTTATTTTTTTTTTTTTATATAGGGGGGTAAAATTTTAATAAAAATTTCACTAGTTCAAACACCACAACCAACACCCACCCCCCAACCCACCCCCCCCCCCCCCCCCCCTTTATTTAACAAAAATATAAAGAAAAATATATATATATATATATATATATATATATATATAGTTATATATATTATATATATATATAATATATATATACTATATATATATATATGTATATATATATATATGTATATGTGTGTGTGTATATATATATATATATATATATATATATATATATATATATATATATATATATATATATATAAAAAAGAGAGAGAGAGAGAGAGAGAGAGAGAGAGAGAGAGAGAGAGAGAGAGAGAGAAGAGAGAGAGAGAGAGAGAGAGAGAGAGAGAGAGAGAGAGAGGAGGGAGGGAGGGAGAGAGAGAGACATAGCAATGCAGGATAAAAACAAACGACAAATCCTTCCCCTGATACACTCTTACGGCCGAGAGCGAGTGTCCCGCCGGGCCCTCCTCGGCGCCGCGACCGGCCGGCGGCTCGTAATCCCGCTTGGCTGCGAGGAGCGCACAGATCTCGGGATCGTAATCACTTGGAAAATTGCCCTCCATTAGTTGCCGGGGTCACCCATACGACCCGTGACCTTTCTCGTCATGAAAGGTAGGGAAGGTCAAGACGCGGTCCAGTGTGGGGCTAAGATAGGCGGCTTGAGAATATAAAAGGGACGTCGTTTCTGTAATTGCTGGCTTCCATTGCCCTTCCGAGAGAGCGAGTCCGCTGCCTCAGCCTCCCGCCCTGCCTCCGCCAGTGTGTGTGTGTGTGTGTGTGTGTGTTGTGTGTGTGTGTGTGTGTGTGTGTGTGTGTGTGTGTGCGTGTGTGTGTGTGTGTGTGTGTGTGCGTGTGTGTGTGTGTGTGTGTGTGTTTCTGAGATTGAGTGCATATAATACCATCCCATTTGGCGTTAAGCTCCTGCGAGTCGATACCGGATTATCCGTACGGCGACCGCGGAGACGAACGGCAGCTGTCGGAGGGCGACAACTCGGCGACCCTCGGAGCGCGGAGGGCGCCGCGGGGCGTCGAGGGGGAGCAAAACGAGACCCGTTCGCTGGCCCGCACGCGCGCCCTCGGCAGTAGATCCGCCCTTGGTTGAGGCGGAAGATCCTCACCATCATTGCCACATGTATTGATCCTCAGACTTACTCGGTGTTCCTCCTTAACTTGCTCTTGCCAATTACGGTCTTCAGATGGAGCTTTTGTGGCGTCCGTCATTATTGATGCGACTCTAGTCTCCGGGTACGTGCGTCGGGCGCGCGCGTGCGTCCGTTTTGTTGCTGTTGAGTATGTATGTGTGTGCATGTGTTTGTCAGTGTATGTGCGTACCAACTCATCCGCATGTATACGGTTCTGACAGTCTAAGATTATGTGTATGTTTATGTGTATTCCTACCTTCCTACATGCTCACACATAGGGATACACCCACAGCAAATATGTATTTATGTTTACTTTTATGTATGCTTGCACACTTCTATGAATGCTTATGCATATATATAGATAGACCATTACACCATCTACATACCCAGCTCTCGCGCATAAAAACAAAGCAACTTTGCTAGGCCAAGCTACATAATTACCGACATCAGAGTTGAAAGATAATAAACAAACAGCTCGTACAGGGCGAGGCGGTAATGAGAATAACTACGCTAACAATTAGTGACACACAGCTGACTAATACAATAATTAGGGGAAAGAGACGAACCGCGCGCGTGTACGAGTGCTGGCGGGAGGGAAAAGTGGACAAAAACGGAAAGAAAACGAGAAAATGAGATACATAGAGAAAAGGAAATAAAGAAACATTGAGGAGGATGAATAATTTCGCAAAATTAGGACGTGTTAATGACGCTTCTGTAGTGACATCCGATTATGACTCCTCCCGATTACATCTAGCAAAATGGACAGTAGTTGTTAGCTAGTGGTTGTGAGGTAGACAGCAGCAGTAGATACAGTGGTAGATAAAGCCTATTGGGTTATCAGTGGGTTGTATCAGCTCGCCATTTGGTCGTTTCAACCTGCTTACGATAATGTGGGTCATTGGGGGAGGGGATTAGAGGGGGAAGGGGAGGGAGAAGGGACAGATCTTAGTATAAGCCCGCGCGGTCAGATAATGAAAATCGGAGGGATGAAAAGGGAAAACAGGTGTCCGCACAATCGAGAAGAAAGAGATGACATGCCCTTAAGGAGACGAGTAAAAAAAAAAAAAAAAAAAAAAAAAAAAAAAAGGTAAAATAAATAAATAAATTAAAGAAAAAAGGGAATAAACGGCTGTCTAGAACAATGAGAACCAAAATAAAACGATATAGTGAATCTGAACGAGGATTTTTCCCGTGGGATTTCGATGAACCAAGTGGATTGAAAGGTGTTTATGCGAATGGCAGGAGGAAGGGATTAATGCCCGTGTATTACTTCCTAAGCCTCGAGGAAGCGGGAAAGGAGGCCAAGTTGCGCATTCCCGAAGGAGAGGAAGAGTTTGGGAAAAGTTTTAGGGACCTTTGTCTGTGTCACATAAGTAGGATTGCTTTAAACAATGTTTGAGGTGAGGAAATGAGAGGAGATGGAGAGGGAGAGAGGGGGAAAGCGCTAGCCAGGAAGAAAGAGGGAGAGAAGAGAGAGAGAGAGAGAGAGAGAGAGAGAGAGAGAGAGAGAGAGAGAGAGAGAGAGAGAGAGAGAGAGAGAGAGAGAGAGAGAGAAAGGAAGGAAGAGAAAGAAAACGTGTCATTGAAAAACGGGTTCTTCGAGGCTCAGCAGTTTAGAGGGAAAAGCCAGGGCGAAGGAACAGGTGGGCTTCTAGGTCGCCGTGACTGACAGCTCGGAGGAAAATCAGAGAGGAAAAAAAGAAAGGGGGTGGGGGGGGAGAAGGAAACAAATCCTCGGAAAAAAATTCTTAAGGGTTGAATTAGTAGGTGGTGACCATGGGACCTCCGCCAGTCCGCGCATTGTGGAATAGCATTTTTAAGGCTGCTCTGGGAATATCTTTATTCATTTATTCATTCTGATTTTGGCCTTTTGTGTTTTTTTTTTTTTTTTGAAAATATTGTTTTGTTGAGATTTTTGTTTGAGTTTAATCTTTGATATCGTTGTTGGATTTCGGGCTTGCTGAATCCCTTTTGTTCCGATGTCTGTACTGAAATGAATTGTGCTCTGAACAATATGCACACAGTGTGTGTGTGTGTGTGTGTGTGTGTGTGTGTGTGTGTGTGTGTGTGTGTGTGTGTGTGTGTGTGTGTGTGCGTGTGTGTGTGTGCGTGTGTGTGTGTGTGATCATTATACTTGGTTTATATTTGATTATCTAATATCCATTCCTCCCATTGTTTAATTATGGGAAAAATTCGTGAGTGAATTTTTCTGGGCGAATGAGAGCGCGCCATGGCCACGCACCTGCTCGCCAGAACCGGCTCTGTCTCCTGCATGACTTTCTCAAGATGCCACTTCTCATGACTCGCCAAAACTTCTGCCTGATTACATTTTCGGAATTACATCTGCCGCGTTTTTGGATTCCTTTTTCTTCGCTCCCTTTCTCCATCTTTTCTCTTTTTTCATGTTTTCCTTGACATCGTTTGAGATTTTCTTTGCTTGTATTTCGATTTTTTGTCCTACTGTATCATAGACATTTTTTCTGTATCGTTTTTTCTGATTCTTTTTTTTTTCTTTTTAATGGCCTTTGTAATGAAGATTATCACGATGATCTTCACGGAAATCCTCATCCTCATCATCAATAATCATCGTCACTGCAATCTTCATAACACTGTTGTTGTTGTTGGTGTCGTTGTTACCACAACCATCATCGTCATTGCTAGTATTCCCCTTTCTCCTTTACCTTCATCTCCCTCCCTCCCTACCACCTTACCCCTCCACCCACCCCCTCCCACCTCGCCGCCCTCCACCTCCCTCGCCGCCCGCTGCTACTACACCCATTTAGGAGCGTGTTAAATGGCTCGCACAAAGAGCGGTCGCTGTTCCCGTCGCCGATTAAGGCTCGAAGTCCCAGAATTTCCGATTTGTGTTGTGTCCTTGCGTGTTGTTGTTGTTTTTTGTTGCTTTGTGGTATTCTATTAAGGTATGTTGAAATAGTCGTCATGATAATTTTGTTACATTGTAAATGTATTGTCTTCTTATATATACTGCTGTCTTGTTGTGTTCTCTCAATGTATCGTTGAAATGGTCTTCATAATCATGTATATATTGTATTTATATTTATTCTCCTTTTTATTGTTAGTGTTATTATTATTATATTTGAGGGGTCGGTATGAGATTTCTGTTATGAGGTTCGTCTAATGGATCTTGAGTTACAAATTACTTTCTTTATGTTGAACGCGAGGTCGCCGTTTTAGAAAGGCTGCCTTGACGTATTTAGTATTGTAACATTTCTAAATCTAAATCGCACGATTCAAATTCAACGCTTTACATCGCACTGCCGGATGCTGGGCGGGGGGAGGGGTGAGACAGGGCAGAGAAGGACCGTGGAAAAGAAGTGAAAAATAAAACCAAAATAGAAAATGAAATAAAAAAAAAAAGCAAAAGTAAAAAGATACATAGAATTCGTTCGAAATTCCGGTCTCCATTTCACAGACGCTGGAGATTAGATATAAGAATTTATGGGCTGGCGAAGATGTCTTAAATAACGGGGAGGAGAGGAAGGGAAAGAAGGAAAAGAGAGAGGAGAAGGAGAGAGTAAAAAAGAGGAGTGGAGAATGAAAGAGAAATAAGCAGAGGACAGAGAGAGAAAAGAGGAAGAGTGATGAGAATGGTAAGAGTGAATAAACAGAAGAGAGGAAGGAAATAAATATGGGGAGATTTGCTGTAAGACGAAAGAGAAAGAGGGAAAAGAGAGCAGGAAGGGAAATGGGAGTTAAGAGTGAATATGAATAATTTTAGTGCGAAATGAACGAAAAGGGAGAAAGAGAAAGAGACGAAAGCTTCCTTCCTCCTGTTTCTTTTTGCCTTTGTTCAAACTCGGAGATAGGAAGGATAAGGAAAGATTAATGGAAGAGGGACATGGAAGGAAAGAGGGGGAGGAGGGGAGGATACGGAGGGGGAGAAGAAGGGGTGGTGAGGGGAGGTGATGAAGAAAAAGAAGGGGAGGAGAAGAAAAAGAAGAAACAGAAGAAGAAGAAGAAGAAGAAGAAGAAGAAGAAGAAGAAGAAGAAGAAGAAGAAGAAGAAGAAGAAGAAATGTCTTAAGAAAGGTCCATTGAAGATTTCCAAGTTAGATGCTGTCAAGGGGGACTGAGTCGCAGCCTGGGTTCGCGACCTGTTACACGCGATCTTGTTTTCCTTCTCTCTCTCTCTCTCTCTCTCTCTCTCTCTCTCTCTCTCTCTCTCTCTCTCTCTCTCTCTCTCTCTCTCTCTCTCTCTCTCTCCTGCCTTTTAATTATTCACTTGTTTTTTTTTTCCCTTCGAATGAATGAAAAAAAAAGTCTAAATAATGACCGACCTAAAAAACCAAGCGCATAAGGCCCATGGTATTACTCACCCCGGGTGCAAAAACCGACCCAAGCGACACGTGATAAAGAGGGGAGTTTAGTGAGGAGCCTCCGGTGCCTGCGCGGTCGACAGTGATACATCTGCTGTGCTTGATTACTACACGCCGACCCTGCTTGCTCCGGATCTGCTTGCTGGCTCGTACTACAATCCCCGAGAACTTGTTTGGTTGACGTACAACGGGCTTGTTGACTCGATACGTTGAGTGGAAATGTCATGGGAAGGAGGAGTGGGAGGGGTCGAAGGTGGGGGGGGGGAGGTAGGCAATGCAAAAGGTTATTGTTGTTATCGATTTTTTTTTTTTTTTTTTAGAGGGGGATACTGTTGTCTTGTATTTCTCTCTCTCTCTCTCTCTCTCTCTCTCTCTCTCTCTCTCTCTCTCTCTCTCTCTCTCTCTCTCTCTCTATATATATATATATATATAATATATATATATATATATATAATATATATATATTATATATATATATATATATATGTATAATATATATAATATATATATATATATAGTATATATAATATATATATATATATATAATATATATATATATATATATTATATATATATTATATTATATAGATATACAATATCATATATATATATATTATATATAAATATATATATATATATATATATTCTCTCTTTCTCTCTCTCTCTCCTTTCCCTCTCCCTTTCCCTCTTTTCCTCTGCCTCTCTTTCTTCTTCTTTTCCCTCTCTCATCTCCCTCTTCTCCCTCTCGCTCCCCCCTCCCTTCCCTATCTCTCCCTCTCTTTCTTCTTCCTTTCCCTCTTCTTCTCCTCCTCCTTCCTTCCCTTCCTTACTCCCTCCTTCTCTGCTCGTGCATTTCACATATGCTAACACAAATATACAACGTGAGCTCGGCCATGAACAAGGGAAATACATCTTCGCTGCGCTAGAGTGGATGCAGATTTCACTGATCAAAGTGATTTCAGACGCTGGTTTTTCATTTTTATCATCTATTTATTTACTTTTTTACTCATCTGTTTGTTTTATTTATTTATTTGTTTACCTATTTATCCATCTATTAAATTATATATCGATTCATTTATCTATTTATGTGTTTATATGTTTATTTATTAATATATATATTCATTCATTTATTTATTCTGGAATTCTGTGGAAAGAAGAGCTTGCATAAAAGGAGTTATCGTAGGAATACGTAAAACTATTACGTATTCTATTTACAGATCACGTTCTCGAATTCTTGCTTTCCTTATTCATTTCTATTTCTTGGTCTTTCATTCTCACGTTTCTTTTATTATGGACCAATGCTCAGCGCCCATATTTTTCTGCGCCAAATCTTAGGATCTGCGCGACTAATTCCATTCATTATCCGCGTCGTAAATAAGTTATCCGAGCTTCGTGAGTCCGGCGAGAAATCGATACTTAAGACACAGTGACATGCTTTACGAATTTTCTTGTCTTCTCTTTAGTTCGTCTTCTTTGGCTGGCTTTTCGTCTTTTTTTTCTTTTCTTTTTTTGTGTCGGTGAAATATTTCAGATATTCCTTTCTTCCTTTCTTTTTCTCCCTCTTTCTCTCCCTTTTTTTGCGTCGCACACGCGCATGTACGCGTTTTCGCCCTGCATGCAAGTCGGCCTCAAGAACTTGCAGGTGCCAAATAAATCTCCTTTCGGCATCATCATCCTCTTCGCTTTTATCTCGCTTTTTCTTCCTCTCTTGTCCTCTTTCTCTTACATGTCGCTTCTGTCGTACTGTTTTGTCTTCTTTTTTATTCTTATTCTTATGCTTTTCTTCCTCCTCCTCCTCCTCCTCCTCCCCTCCTCCTCCTCCTCTTCCCCTTTCTTCTGTTGTCGTCGTCCTCCTCCTCCTCCTTCTTTCCTTCTTCTTCTCCGTCTGTCTTCCTCCTCCTCCTGTCCTCATTCTCTTTCTTCCACCCGATCCTCTCCTCTCTAGCAAACCCTACATTCCCCCTTCCCTTTCTTCTTTATCTTGCCATCTCTCTTCTTTCCCATCTCATCCTCTTCATCCACCCTCTTTCCTCGTTTACGCTTTCCCCTCTTTCCCCGTTTTCCTCTCGTGCCTTTTGTTCTTCGCCCCGATTATCCCATTCCCTCTTCGTCCCACTCCGCGCTCCTTCCCCTTTCTCTCCTCCCCGACCACTCGAGACGTGTTGGCTCGCCTCTCTCCCCTTCCGCCATTTATTCACGTCCGTGCGCGCAGATTAGTCGATTTTCTCCCCTCCTCTCCCATTCATCGTATTCATCGCGTTTCTGACTATTTATGTGTTTATGAGGAGCTGTTGTTTACTTCCGTCCGTGACCTTGCGGCGCTCCTTTTCTCTCGCCGAGAATTGTCCTTTTATTTATGCATGCGCCGTCTTGTCTTGTTTCTAAGGACAGGGGCACCTTGGAGGGAAGCGACACTGTCTTCTCATGTGATGTTTCATAATGAACTAAAACTTCCTAATAATTTTCACGCATACTGATGGAGATAAATAAATCATTATCGTTATATATACTTATATTTATATAGATAGACAGATAGATTTATATAGATAGATGTGTGTGTGTGGGTGTAGGTATGTACATAAATACATAAATATGTGATAGATGGAGAGACATATTGTAAATGTTAATAATTTATGGTTTTAGAGAGGGTTTAGATTGATGTTTTAACAAGTTATAGATGAAAAAAAAGAAAATTGTCAGTAGCATGTTTATTCATTATATCCGTTTGCGCTGTAAATTGTGCCAAACATATTTGCATTTAACTGGCAAACGTAACTGTAAACTCCTGCATTACCCATATTGCTCAAATGCACATGTTAGCAAATGCCGTATTTCACAGCGCCTATCAAAGTGTGGCGTCACCGTTGGTCATTAATTGGATTTTTTGTTTCATTTTGTTTGCTTCATAATTTTTTTATTGGAGCATTTAGCCAGGGATATTATGTGAGATACGCCCTTTTTATTGATAATAATGTTTACACAGATATGGCATGAATTATAATGTAAACGTAAATTAATTAATGTTGATGCCAATGATTATAACAACCATGGTAATGATTACAGTTCTATTTACAGAACAATATTGACTGGGATTCTAACTACAATACCGGCATAAAATCTACGGTCTGACCCGCCACGTTTAAATACTCGTTCTTGTAGTGGCAAAAAAATTACGCTTGCGAAATTACCACAACCATTGGAATTAATTCTAACATGTGTTTTTATTCCTTTTCATTAGCAGTGAGCTGTGCACAGGATTACAGACATGTCAAGCGTTAATATTTCTCCGTATATTTTGCTACATGAGCTTCCGCTACTGTTTGATAATACAATTTTACATACATATTATATACCTTATATATGTATATATATATATATATATATATATATATATATATATATATATATATATATATATATGTATATATATATATTTTATTTTTTTATTTATTTATTTTTTTTACTAACACAGTGAATAGAATGATAGTGATACTTGATACAGTGACAGGCAACATTAAAGAGATGCGATATTTAACAATCATTTTGTTCATGGTGCTAACAAATAATTTACATACCAAACAAACAGACCAAAAACATAAACAAATATATTAAACAACAAGACAACAGCAAGTAAACCAGAGGAATTGAAAATACCGAAATCGCCCTTTCGTCCCCAGCGTCGTTTGGTATTGGTATCGCAGTGCCCAAGCGCGTTGCCTCGGGGCGTAGTGCGCAGCGAGAAGACAAGCGACCCATAAGCGTGTCGGTGCCTTGTGATTGAGTAGATTAGCGGATTTATGGTGCTTTTAAACGCGATCCCGAACATGCACGTCTTTTTCGGGGCCAGTCGCGCTATTCTTGTTTTGTTTTTGTTTTTCTGCGGCGCTTTCACGAAGCGTCATTGCCAGCGCCTTTTCTATAATGTTTGTAGTTGTAGTTGTTGTTATTGTAAGATAGCAGTAGTAGTTGTAGTAGTACCAGACTAGTACATATAGTAATGGAATTACTAGTAACAGTAGTAATAGGAACAGTAGTAGTTGTATCATTGTTATCACTATTATTATCAATATCATTATTTATATCATCATCATCATTGACATATTTCCTGTTACTAGTATTAGTATCACCTGCTCTTGTTTTGTTACTCCTTGTCATGAACTCTTTTTTCCCTACCTTTATATTTATATTCGTGTGTTTGCAGAATGTCTACCATTAAAAAAACTTGCAAAGACGAAGAGTTTTTTGACAAATATTTTCCTTAAAACGATACGAGGGTAGACAGCCTGCCTCTACGGTACAGTGTCAGGCATAAGTAATGTGTTTACACTAGACAAGGATAAAAGATAGAGCATGCAAGCGCCCGAGAAAGTAAAAGATGTCTTTTCTGAGAATCAAGTTTTAAAGAATTTACAAAGGGTGGAGCGGCAGTCTGGGAAACTTTTTTTTATTGGAAAACAAATCATTCAAAACGTATTTAGGTAAATAAGGAAAGGAGAAGAGATGTCGAAAACATAAATGGCACAAACTATTCTGATAAACAAAGACAGGCGTTAAAATAAACAAAGATCCGGGTTGGAAATGGAAATAGAAATGGAAATCGCGAGAGGTGACAGCGAAGGGGATGGTCAATCATCATCATCCTCTTCGTCTTTTCTCTTAATTATGGTCATGCATATTGTTCTTTTTTTGCGTTATTATTATTACTTCTAACAGTATTTCATTTCTGCGGAAAACGTGATCTTCCTCTGCCTCTTCCTCCCCTGTCGTCGACGGCTTCGCGTAATGCTCACCTCCATTTGTAATGTATCGGTGACCTTTACTAATTTCCCCAAACTCAGAAACCCCCACCATTCCCCAGGCCTCTGCCACCCCTCACCCCCACCCCCTTAAGGCCTCTGCAACCCCTCACCCCCACCGGCAGAGACACCCGTTAAACCCCAAACCTCACCCCACCTTCGCTTCTTCAGCGGCAGCACCCCTTCCTCCAGGCACGCAAGCTGTGTCTGCTGGGGAAGCGCTAATGCACTTCTTAAAGTGGTTTCGCCGTCAATTTCCTTAATAGATAATGGCCTTCCTGCGGGTAATTTTATTTCTTTTTATTCTATTTTTTATTTCTCTTTCTCTCTCTCTCTCTCTCTCTCTCTCTCTCTCTCTCTCTCTCTCTCTCTCTCTCTCTCTCTCTCTCTCTCTCTCTCTTGCAACTACCGGCAGTTGATCTTGCAAAAAAGCAGGACTGTTTTATTTAAACTTTTTATCATTGTAGTCAATTTTATGTCGTCGTTAAATTAGAGCTTGTGTTGCCACTCATTTAATAATCATCCCGGTATGTGCGCGCTGCTCACGCTACACTGATAAATATTTTGTCCAAAGCCTAACGCTAGTATGGATGATGGTAGTAGTAATGATAACGAAGGTAGCAATAATGATAATAGTGAGACTGATACTGTTGTTGTGGAGGATAATGATAATGGTGTTGATGATGGAGGAAATGAAGATAATGATTAAAATTAGCGTAAGAATAAGTATGAGAATAAAATAAAAATAAGAGTAAAGCTACTCCTACTACAACTACACTCACTAATACTATAACAACAGCAGCTACTACTATTACTACTACTATTACTACTACTACTACTACTACTACTACTACTACTACTACTACTACTACTACTACTACTACTACTACTACTACTATTGCTGCTATCACCAGCACCATTACTACGACTACTACCAGCAACAACATCAACAGTGGGGATGATAAATGATATTAATAATGATGTTATTGATAATAATGTAACCACTACTTCTGCTTCCAATGTTGACGCCGATATTAATGGTTATAATAATGATAATGTTAATAACAATAATGATGATGAGGATAACAATAACACTTCCACCACACCTCAGAAGTTTCCCCGTTGCATGAACCAATGGCCGCCCTCCCTGCTAACAAAGTCCCATTGTGAGAGGCAGTTACGGACAGGCGGGCGAAGGAAGTCCTGCCAAACATCCGGGCTCTCGTGTAGGCTATTGACGAGCAGAGTTCAACGTTGATTATATCTGTTGGTGAGAGGAACGGGGCGAAAGTTCTCGCTTGGATGAGGAGGCCGGCGGCGCAGGAGCGGTTGTAAGTGTGGACGAGCTTGCAGGCGATGGGGTGAGGCTTCTTATTAATTTTGGGAGATTGATAGAGAAGGAGGGAGAGGTAGAGAGGGTGAGGAAGAGAGAGAGAGAGAAGAAGAAGAGAGAGAGAGAAGGAGAGAGAGAGAGAGAAGGAGAGAGAGAAAGAGAGAAGGAGAGAGAGAGAGAAAAGGAGAGAGAGAGAGAGAAGGAGAGAGAGAGAGAGAGAGAAGGAGAGAGAGAGAGAGAGAGAGAGAGAAGGAGAGAGAGAGAGAGAGAGAGAGGGAGGCGTTGGAAGAGAGAGGGGTGGCAGCTGGCAGATAGACAATCAGACTGACACACAAGCAGATCCATCAGTGGTCCCTAATCCCTTAGATATCTGCAGGAGTAGAAAGGGGGGTCAGTTAGTTCAAAAATTCAAGAAGCTCAGTCCTAAACTTTATAATTACCCATGAACAAGTTGCTCAACATAAACTTTTAACAATATTGTTAAGATCATACTGACATTTAACTAACAGTAACTTCAGTTGTATATATCTTTCAATTAACACAGGGAATGCGAAAATGAGTGTTTGTTAGTTCGTAAGATCAATTTGTCGAGTTGACGGAACTTTCAAAACCCGGGAATCCGTGGGAAATTTGACTTAAATAAGAAGGGCCATTGTTGGTGAAGAGGCCGGGAACCAACGGGATAGATAATCAGACAAACAGACAAGACAGGACGCATGAGTGGAGACGAAAACAAGGGAATTTGCGGAATGAGCTGCGGATTTTGCTCATAAATATTTGGCCACAGTTTGTGAAATTTCTACTGTACAGCCAAAACATGCTTATCCTTTCGTATGTTCCCCAGTCTGGTAGTAATATTTGTATTTATGCCTAGTGCTTGTTAATTTTAATGTGAATTTGGCTCTAGTCAAATGGTTTTCAATGGACAGCCTTTTAGTTACGTAGAAAAATTATGATTCAGACATTAACTATGCTAATTATTTAATAACCAGTCGTGTGAAAGTAAAATGTTCATTTGAATGGATTCAGGCGTATTGACATTGCATTTTATCAAATCAACTTTATCATTTCCATCATTTGGGATTTTTTTTTATTATATTGGTAATGTATTTTAACAGCTAATATTCATAAAATGGGGAAATAAGTCTTGGTATATCAGTATTCACATGAAAATGAAATCTGAAAAGACAATAAGCACAAAAGATACTTTTAACTCATGTCTGACAGGGTGAATAACAAGCAGCGGTTGCATGACTGAAAACGACAAATTAATGAGTTATTATTAGCGTGTGATGAATAATGAATGAGCAGCAGCCTGCTAGATCGATGCAAACAGCATAGTTTAGTCGTTTAATGCAAATTCATGACTCCTTGTAGAATAATAATGAAATTGTTGATGGGAGAATGCCATGTTCTTTGTCATACTGACAGAACTAGGTGGTACCACTGCAGAATAGAGAGAAAAAGGTAGTTCTTTGTTATTTTTTCTCCCCAAGCATGTTCAACACAAAGAATAAAAACAAAACTAGAAATTAGCCCTGTCTCCCTGGGAACTGAGGGGAAAAGGGGTGAGGAAGAGGGGAAAGGGGGGATAGAACCAACAGGCTGCGTTGTCGCGGCCGCCTTGGCACTGTGCCACAGCTACCGGCTTCCCTCTCGCCCATTCGGCATTCCGTAGACTCGGCCTGGAGTCCCCTATCTTGCATTTTTATATCACAGACAACACGCACGTGGAATTGTGAAGCTTCTTGCTCGCATTTGGCGGGCATGTATATTTCTCTCTTTCTTTCTATTTCTCCTTTTCAACTTCTCTCTTCCGGGAGCGAAATGGAGAAAAGAAGCTCATTCGGTTATCATTAATCAGTGGCCTTGCGGTGGTCGGGCGGGATGGCCTCTCAAGGGTGTGATCGCAGGTCGGATGGGCGGGCGCAGTCCTGGCAGCCTGCCCTCGGCTATCTGTTGCTCTCTCTCTCTCTCTCTCTCTCTCTCTCTCTCTCTCTCTCTCTCTCTCTCTCTCTCTTCTTCCCTCTCTCTTCCTCTCTCTTCCCTCTCTCTTCTCCTCTCTCTTCCTCTCTTCTCTTCCCTCTCTCTTCTCTCTCTCCCTCTCTCTCTCCCTCTCTCTCTCTCTCTCTCTCTCTCTCTCTCTCTCTCTCTCTCTCCTCTCTCTCTATCTATCTATCTATCTATCTATCTATCTATCTATCTATCTATCTATCTCTACCTAATTCATAACTGTATTTTTTCAATGTATATATATATATATATAATGTGTGTGTGTGTGTGTGTGTGTGTGTGTGTGTGTGTGTGTGTGTGTGTGTGTGTGTGTGTGTGTGTGTGTGTGTGTGTGAGTGCGTGAGTGAGTGATTATGTCTAGGAAATTTGCGTCAGTTGAAGAGAAATAGAATAAGACAAATAAAAAAGTAAATTCTAAAGAAGAATTATTCGGAGTCTGTTCCCTGCTTTGCCGCCGTCTTTTCAGGCTCATCTCCGCCGCAGATTCCATTGTTTGTATGCAAATTCGCGAATATGCAATTTATATCTGCTTGATTTTCGTGCCCATCAGCATGCAAAACACAGATACAGACGTTGAATTCGCACGCACACGCACGTGTGGATGATCAAATACACACGCAAATGCCTACGCACTCACGCACACACACGCGCGTGCACACACACGCACGCACACACACGCACGCACACACACGCATGCACACACACGCATGCACACACACGCACACACACACACACACACACACACACACACACACACACACACACACACACACACACACACACACACACACACACACACACACACACACACACACACACTTACACGCAAACACACAGACTCGCACCACCGCTCGCTCTCCGTGGCACCATGCCTTGAGTGCCACCATTCCCTCGCACCACACCCACCCACCATACCAGCTGACCCGAAGCCCAGGAAGTTCCGCATCTTTCTCGATTTCCCGTGAGAAAGTCTGGCCAACTTCTCCTGCATTAGGTTAGCGGCGGCGGACCCATGCCTGCCGGTGGTGCCCTTCCCACGCTGGGCCTCTCGCCACCCGCCCTTTGCTGCTCTCGTCTCCTCCCCTTCCTCTGGTTTTCTCGTTTCTTTCGCCGCTCTTTTTTTTTCTCTCTCTCTCGGCCTTTTCTGCTCTCGATTCCTCTTCTTCCTTTGGTTTTCTCTTTTCCTTCGTCGTTCTTTTTTTTTTCATTTTTCTTGGTCTTTTCTGCTCTCGTCTCCTTTTCCTCCCCTGTTTTCTTCGCTTTCCTCTTTCGTCTATTCTTTTTTCCAGTTTTCTTTCTCGTCTTTCTACTTACTCCGATTTTCACTGCTCTTTCTGTATTTTGCTTTACTTTTTTCTCTCCTTATCGTCTCCCTTTGCTGTGGGTAGTTTTATCTTTCAATTTTCTCCTTTGCCTCGTTTTTTCTCTCTCTGGTCTCTTCTCTTTTCCTCTTCTCTTCCCTCTTTTGCCTGTTTTTTCCCCTTCAATTCTAGCTGTTTCATTGGATTGCTCATCCTCTTTGTTTATGCGGTCTTCTTATATTCAATTTTCTCTTCCGTTATACACCTCCCTCCGCATTTATCTTAAATATTCACTCATTCCCAAAGTACAAACTTCATATTGTCCCTTCCCGCTGCCTCATTTATTTGTGTTTCAGCATACATTACACATTCAGTCTTGTCTATCTTCTCATATAGGATTTCTGAGCTGTGGCACATCTATTTCTTTTTTTTTCTTTTCTTTTTCTTTCTTAGCTTCCCTGTATTTCACTCTTGTCGCCAGCTATACGTTAGAAAACCTGTACTGCTTTCCTTGTATACTCCCTTTCCACCCTTACTTCTCATTCCCCTTCTCTTTCTTGCTTCTCTTTTACCGTCAACCTGTTTCCTAACCCCCTTTGCTTCCGTACCTCCTCTACCCTTACCTCTCTACCTCTTCTTTAACTCCTCTTTACCTCTCGCCCCCCTCCCCTCTTTCACTCAACCCCCTCCTCCATCCCCTCTCTCCTTTATCTCTCGTCCCACCTCCCTTCTTACCCTTTACTTCCCCCTCTTCAATCCCTCCTCCCTTTACTGCTGTACCCTTTCCACCCTTACCTTTCTGCTCCTTCCTGAGCCCCCGCTCCCCTTTACCTCTTGCCCCTTTCCCCTCTGCCCATCTTCTCAACCTCCTCCTTAACCCCCTCGCCCCTTCACCTCTCCACCCCCTCCTCCGCCCTGCCTCTCAGCCTCTCCCATCCCCACCCCCTTTTAATCACAACATCCGACCGCCTCTCCTCCAGAATTTCCTAACTGCCCCTTTGCTTCCCATTATCTTATTTTTAACGGGGTGTCCTGAGAGTCTCGTTTACCATTTCTCTACTTAATATTCGTCTTATCAGGGTATTTTCTCTCCCTCGTGCTCATCATCCTTCTCCCTATCCATCTACAGATCTTGGTGATAACACTTTACTCTTCATTTGACTCCCCCCCTCCTCCTTTCTCCCTCGTCTCTCCCGTATTAATTCCTTGTACATCTTCATGCTCTATCTTTGTTTCTCCTTCTGCTCAGTAATCTTCCTGCTTCTTTCGTTTCTGCTTTCTTTTCTGCGCCGTCTTATTCGTTTTTTTTTCTCTTTCTTCTCTTCCTTCCTCTAAAGAGAAATAGAAATAGAAAGAGTGGGAGGTACAGATATATAATGTGTTTCTGTGGTGGAGTGTATGGCGCCCCCCCCCCCCACTTTGAATTGGACTTTGATAAAAAAAATTTCCTCCTTTTTTGAATGAGGCTTGTGTTGACATAGCCTTTGAGAGGGGGGGGGGTGCTGGGGAGGGGGGGATTGTATTTCGGACTACGACGGAGCGATTTTATTTACTTTTGTGATAAATGTGTAGGTTTTGTAGATTAAGCAAATATATGCGCAGTTATAGTAATTATGTCGTTGCATTAAGCTGATTTAGCGTTTTCTTTGCAAGGACGAAATAAACTATTCATATTGTTTTTGCCAATCTGCTTTCATGTTTTATTAGTTGGAAATAAAATCTATGCGGCGTAACAGCGTTGAAAAGGGGATTTGTAAATATAGAATTAGCATTATGGCTCCTCGGTTACTCTTAACATATTTTTCAATTTTGTCTTCTTTTTCCTTCATTCTTAGCTGTAGCAGTCTTTATAATTCTGTTTCTTAATGAAAAAATTCTCTCTCTCTCTCTCTCTCTCTCTCTCTCTCTCTCTCTCTCTCTCTCTCTCTCTCTCTCTCTCTCTCTCTCTCTCTCTCTCTCTCTCTCTCTCTCCCAATGAAATCCAAATAAAACCTTGATTCCTTTCTTACATTTGGGTGGCATAAAGTCCTCCTTGGAGAGCGCTTACCTCCCCCCTTGTGCGTCACATCAAAGCCACACTCCATCGGCCTTCAGCTGTTAGGATCCAGAGCTCCCCGTCGCCTCGACTTCGGGGGCACCTGCGCGAGGATACGGCTTCTACGCCCCATCAGCGACTCGGCCATTAGCGTTACTGCCTTCTGCGCCGCCTGCATCGCCTCCTGCCGCGTCCTTAAAGACGCTGCCGGATTTGTGTTGTCCTTATCGTCTTGTTGTTTGTTTTGTTTTGTTTTGTTCTCTTTGTTTATTTTTTTCTGGCTCAGCCGCTTCTATTTTTATTTAGTTTTCTTTTTTTCTGTCACTCTATTTCTCTATTTCTTTTTATTTCTTTCCCAATTTTCCTGTCACTCTTTTTCTTTCTTATTTTTTTACTTTTTTTGCAATTTTTCTATCCATTGTTTCTTTCCTCCTGTTCCTCTCCTTTTCTTTCTACCGCCGCTGCGTTTCACTCTTTAGTGAAAATCCGTCGAGACATTTATTTATATCAAAGTGATTTTGTAATCATCTCACCTTTTAGATTTTGTCCATTCATAGTTTTCCCTTTTTCCTTTCAGTTACCATCTATTTCCCCCACTACCAGCATCTCCTTCCGCTCTCATCCATCGCCATAAAATGTAATCTCAGATCACCCCCTCCGCCCTCCCTTCCCAGCGTCCCAGCTTCCCCCCACAGCATCCCTCCTTCAGATTCATCTCCCCGTAGTGCTATATTGGACGTGTCCAGAGAGGCACCACAGGTCAGTATAGCACCCGAGGTGACCATGGGAAATGATGGTCTTCCCATCTCGCCCCCCCCCCTTTTCCTCTCTTCTCTCTCTCTCTCTCTCTCTCTCTCTCTCTCTCTCTCTCTCTCTCTCTCTCTCTCTCTCTCTCTCTCTCTCTCTCTCTCTCTCCTTCATATATCCTCTTTCTTCTCCTGTCTACTTCTTCCTTTATTCGCTTCATTTTCCGTCTAGTCTTCTGCTTCCCCTTCTCCTTCTTCATCTCCTTTCTCTGTTTTTTTTCCTACTGTCTCTTGTCTATGCTTTCTCCCAATACCTTCTCTTCCTTTTCTTCTTATTATATTCCTCTTCCTCGCTCTCCCTCCTCTTTTCTTCTTTGCCTTCGCGTTCCTCTTCCACTTTCCTCTCCAATGCCCCCCCCCCCCCGTCCCATCTGTACTTAAGGTCTCAAGTTATCTGTAACTTCATCACTCGCCTTAGTTTTATGGTCGTTAAGAGAATGATTGTTTAGGGGAAACTACAGTGTAGGGAAATGGTTATTACACATTCAAGGTTTGGAGTTGCTTCTTCGGTCAAACTCGCTCTTTCTCTCGCTCTTTGTCTCTCATCTCTCTTTTTATCTATGTGTATTTATTTTATCTTTATCTTCATCTTATCTTTAAATTCATCTCCATCTTAATACTCATCTGCATATCTGTCTTTCTATCTAGCTAGCTATCTATAACTCTATATC
>NC_051395.1:13820144-13827644 GCF_015228065.2 Penaeus monodon | reverse complement strand
ACCTACCAATACCACCTACCTCACCCACCAGCCTACTAACAACTCCAACTTCTTCATACAGCGCACAACAACTCTATTCTACGATCTTGACCAAGTTGAAAGTCTTCGGAGTCACGTGCATACTCATAACTCTTAGATTTGAACTAATTGATAAACTTTCTAGTGTCCCTCCTCACAAACGTATGACTGAGCAGAGAGTAGCATAGTCATGGACGCAGAAGTCCGTGACGTCTATGACGTAGGAAGAGTAGCTAGAACGACGGAGAGAGAGAAAGAGAGAAGAAGAAGAGATATCCGAGAGAGCTTCATGAGACGTATGAGTTGGAAGAAATGGAGAAAGTTGTATAGAGTGAAACTAGAGAGAATGAAATTGAAGAGTAGAGAAAAGAAGAATAAAAAAAGGAAATACATTACCAAATCTTCAGACTTCCGTAAACAAGTGAATCGAAAAAAAGTAGATAATAGAGACTCCATCATTTGATCTTTCTTTCCGACAGATCGCAAAGTCCGCACCGTGTTCTGCGTAAACGGGCTGATCGCGCAGAGAGATCGGTCAACGGAGTGGCAGAGACGGACGTGAAGAGATTTTTTGCCGGGATAAAGTCCTTTTTTTATAGACCTTTTTTTTCCTTTTTTGTAGACTTTTTGGGAAATGGGGATGATTCGTCCAGATCTTGAGGTGATTTCGGATGATTTGTGATGAGTTGTGGTGATCTGTGATTTTTTCTCTCTTCTTTCTTTCCTCGATATTAGAAATTGTGATGATTAGATTGTTCTTCGTTTATGTTCTTGTTTGTTTTTATGTTGATGGTGGAAATAATAGGTGTACAAAGATGCACACAGATACACACTGACGCACACAAACACACACGCACGTACAGAGACAGAGAGAGAGGGAAGTAGAAACAGACAAACAGACAGACAGAGACAGAGACAGAGAAAGAGAAGGGATAGAGAAAGAGGTGAGGAGGAGAAAGATTTCTTTATTTCCCATTCTTCTTTTGCATCTCATAATATCCCGGTAGTTCTCATTTCACCGCCCATTGTGTCGCGCCCTTTGTGATTCCAGCATTTCATCCCACTCTTACTCCATTACTTTCGCACGTAACCCCCATTCTCTTCTTCCACTTCCCTTCACACCAACTGACTTTCGTTCTCTATTCCATCCCTCCCCTCCCCCCCTCTCTCTCCATTCCCTCCTTCCCTACCCCTCCCTCCCCTTTACCTTACCTCCTTCCCGCCCTCCCCTCCCGCCTTCCTTATCCCCCCCCTCCCCCATTCCCTCCCAACCTTTCGGATCCTTCTATCCCTCTCCTTCTCTTATTCCTTCCCTCCCTCCCTCCCCTACCCTCTCCTATTCCCTCCCCTCCTCCCCCTGGTTTTATCCCTCCTGGCCCGATCTTTTATGGTCCCAACATAGGCCATCTCATCTCCCTTCGACCCACAGACCCCGAGCGTGGATACGAATTAGAGAAACAAACAAACAAACAAACAGTAAACAGAGTGAGAGTAAGAGTGGGCGAGGGGTGGAGGGAGGGAGAGGGGGAAAGGGAGGGGAGGGGAGAGGGAGGGTGCGTTCCCTTCGTGAGAGCAGCGCTTCCGGCGTCGTTTGGAGAGCGTGACTTCCGGTTTTGTTGTTGTTGTTGTTTTGTTATCGATGGTGGTTTTGGTGTTGCTATGGTTGTTTTTGTTGGTCGTTGTTTCTCTTGTATCTCCGGCTTCTAAGATATTTTACTTCTAAAAAAAAGATGTTCCAGTAATGATTTCCCTCTTATATCCCATAATTTCCCGCCACCTCATTTTAAATAAATTCGTCTCTTCCACTTCACGGACACGCTCGCTCTCACGTCTTTGTGTGCGTGCGTGCGTGCGTTCCTGCGTGCGTGTCTGTCCGCGTATCTAATTTTCCTTGTGATTGATGTTTGCTGATATTATCTCCAGCTGATCGGAATACATATCTCTGTATAATGGCGTCCCCAGCTGTTGTACCTTTTTTTTTACGCAATCATTCTGGGTTATCGATTTGTGACGTTATCTTAGGCGATCACAGTTCATAATAATAATAATCTTTTTCTTCTACAGTTTACATCTTTGGAAAAAAAGAAGTAAAAACAATAATGATGATTAAGATATTGATAATAACGTAGACTCTACGGACCACAGCGAAGACTCAAGATATCGCCCAGGGACTGTGTGGCGTGTTGCCGTAATCGTGAAGTTCTCCTTTAGCGTTTTATGGCCCAACGTCCGAGTACGGCTGCCATTCCTTCGGTTTAGCGCTCCCTGAGGCCGCGGCGGGCTCGCTGTGGTCGTGTGGGGGCCAGACAGTGAATCCGTGCGGCATACGGACAGAGGAATGCTACTTGTTTTTTTTATTTTATGTACATGCGGCTTTTTTCTGTAATGCGGCTCCAGAATCTTTCTTTCTGTCTGTCTCTGTCTCTCTCTCTCTCTCTCTCTCTCTCTCTCTCTCTCTCTCTCTCTCTCTCTCTCTCTCTCTCTCTCTCTCTCTCTCTCTCTTCTCTCTCTCTCTCTCTCTCTCTCTTCTCTCTCTCTCTCTCCTCTCTCTTCTCTCTCTCTCTCTCTCTCTCTCTCTCTCTCTTTGTCTTTCTCTCTCTCTGTCTTTCTCTCTCTCTCTCTCTCTCTCTCTCTCTCTCTCTCTCTCTCTCTCTCTCTCTCTCTCCTCTCTCTCTCTCTCTCTCTCTCTCTCTTTCTCTCTCTCTGTCTTTGTCTTCTCTCTCTCTCTCTCTCTCTCTTCTCTCTCTCTCCTCTCTCTCCCTCTCACACACACACACACACACACACACACACACACACACACACACACACACACACACACACACACACACACACACTCATACACGCATGCATATGTATGTATTTTTCTTTAGGTAGGAACCGGGTATTCCCTTCGAAAAAATATATAGATATAAAATTTATCCTGAATAAATAAAAATCCAGCGCACAGCTTATGGAAATCAGGGTTAGTGCAAGGTCTCCGAATAAAAACGATAACAAAAGAAAAGAGTAAAAAAAAAAACGATGAATAAATAAGCTGAAATATAAAAGAGAAATTAGAAAGGCAGATCGCATCACTTCGAGCCAAGCTGGAAGACAATGACTCCGGGGAATACGTTTGATCGTTTCTTTAGCCACATGCTGGACGAAGGGTGACAGTACCTTACGGAGATTATTGTTCGGGTAATGAGGAAGTGGCACGTGGGGACGAAGGGTGATTTGTTAGGGAAGTTGGGCGGGGGAGTATTTGGGTTGGGTTGGGGGTGAGGGTTAGGGTGAGGGTGGGGGTTTGGGGGTTCACGGGAAGGTGGATGGGATGAGGGGGGTGACGGGGCCGATTGGGGGGAGGCATCGGGCGATCAGGGGTGGTGGGGATTGGGGGGGCGGACAAATTTGTTTTTTGGCGTAAGCAATTGATAATAATAATAAAGTAATGATACTAATGATTACAATACCAATTATAACACTAGTAATAATAAAGATGATTATGATAATGGCATTAATAATGGTAATAATGATGAAAATGTTAATAATGATAATGATTATAACAATATTAGTAATAATGATAACAATAACTATAGTTATGATAAGTCAAATGAATATAATACTAATGGTAGTAAGAATAGTAATGATAACTATGATGAGTGTAATGATAATTATACTAATAATAACCGTGACAGCAACAATATAATAGTAATGATGATAATATTAATAATAATAATAATCACCATGACAATGATAATAATGATAATGATAATCATCATGACAGTAAATTAATAATAATAACAAGAAAAAAAATAGTATCACTAATCACGATGGCAATGATAAAAATTACAAATAAGCCAACAAAATAAAATCGCCTCCTTAAAAGCAAGAAGCGGAGTTATTTCTCCTGCGTAATTATCCCTTTCCCGCGAGAGCTCCTCCTCAGGCCCGCCCGACGCCAAGCTGCTCGAACGAAACAATTAAACTTTTACACCGTGATTAAAGGCCCGCTGGCGGCTCGCTCCGTCCGCGCGATTGTGGACGAATTAAAAGTCGGGGCGGAGAAGTGGCGAAGGCGACGGAGGAGAAGGAGGAAGAGGAGAAGAAGAAGAAGAAAAAGGAGAAGATGATAATGGTGAAGATGAAGAAAATAGATGAGTCTTCGAATGAAATTAGCAAACACGGCCTTATTGTGGTTAAGAATGCACGCATACGCCAATAAGGGTATAGCGTAATCCCCTAAATACATGCGTTCCCAGAGGGTCAAGTGTCCAGAGGTCGGGTAGCCTTTCCACCCCCTTCGTCTATTGAGTGCCATCATTCATAGTAATAGAGTATTCCTAGAAGTGGCCTCCCCCTTCCCATTCAGCCCGACTCCCCCTCTCCCTCCCCCCCCCGCTGACCTTCTTTGTTGCGGCCATCCCTACCCCATATCCTTCCCCGAACCCCCTACCCCCTTGAGACCTGGCGTTAACGAGGTCCCGACGTGGCTATCAGCTTAACTTAGGCGGGATTGCTTTATCTGATTTATTACTGCATGCGTTATGTCTGTAATGAAAAGAAACCTCCCCCCCCCCGGGCAGAACACGGCATTGTAAATTACTGAATTTTCTTGGTTCCTGGTTCCTGATTCTTGCTTCCTAGTTCTAGCGGTTTTTTTTTTTTTTTTTTTTTTTTTTTTTTTTTTTTTTTTTTTTTTTTTGAGTGACCGTGTACCTTCATTCACATTCTTGGTTGCTGGTCCTTCCGCCATAACCTTTTTTTTTAGCATTGCCATGTGCAGCCACTTGGTTCTTATTTTCGTTTTATTTTCTCTTGGCTTTTTGGTATGATGTTTTTTTTTCTGGTTAGTGGTTCCTGGTTCCTGGTTCGTATTTCCCGGTTCCTTGTTCCTGTCCCTTTCGAGTAAGCAAACACCAATTCCATGTTATTAGCCTAACGAGGCCCCTGTGGCGCCCCTGCTGTGCAGTGACGCCATGGCACTGTCACGTGGGCACGCTTTGTGTCGGGCTGGTGCCTGTTCTGTTCAAGACGGCTTTTGTTCTTTAAAGTAATTTTCCCGAATTCGCATGCTGGCGTGCAGTGTCCGCATATGTTTTTTATCTCTCTCTCTCTCTCTCTCTCTCTCCTTCTCTCTCTTCTCTCTCTCTCCCTCTCTCTCTCTATATACTCTATATATTATATATATATATATATATATATATATATATATATATATATATATATATATATATATCTTCCTTTTCTTACCTTGAGAAAATTATACACTGTCCCCCAGGGATTTAACGGTAATGCACACAGAGGATTTGTTCGGTGAAGTTTCACTCTAGTATCAGCGTTTTTGGAGTTACTTATTCCAAGCATTGAATGCGTACCGTTGGGTTTTCTTATTCTCTTTCTTCTATACTTTTTCTTTTGCCAGCCTTTGTGTTTGTATATCTATTTGTCTTTTTGTCTGTTCATGCATCTCCCTCTTCTTAACCGCTTAATCTCTTTTTCTTGTGCTCACTTATTCTCTACCTCCCTCTCTTTCTATCCTCTTCTAACTCCCTCGCACAGACCTTCCTTCCTCGCCTCTCCCTCCCTCTCCCTATCCCTTTTTCTGTCCCTCCCTTGCGCCTACCTTCCTTCCTCGCCTCTCTCTCTCCCTCTCCCTCTCCCTCTCTCGCACCCTCCTTCCTTCCCCCGTCTCTTCTCCCGGCGTTCCTCGTCTGCCCGCCTCGTCCCCCTCTTATTTCTCCTCCCGTTCATCCTCTACTCCCCTCCTCCTCCGCCAGTAGCAGCTTGCCCCGGCCAACCTGCGACCAAATTATGTCCTTCCCGCTCCAATGGCTCTTTTCCAATGGCTTCATTTAAGTCACGCAGATTTTGCAACTTGTGTTCGCCGCTTATCCGCACAGTCTCCTCCGCCATCTTGGGTCTCTCTTTGGTTGAGAGGGAAATAGGAAAGAAAATATATATTGATATAGGTTATAAGATGTGAACACAATATTTTTTAAAAATGTTACGTGTAAGTTCAGTGATGTTCGCTTGTCCTTTACCTAATTAGTAATGCATCGTTTAATTATGTATAGTTTCATTTAGGTTCGTCCGCATATATTCATTTAGGTTCGTTCTCCATCTGCATCCTTCTGTGCTCGCAATTAGGCCCATTCCCAAGGGCGTTAACGTCATCCCTTGCTTCATCTCTGACTTTCCTTCCTCTCTCTTTATTTCTTCGTCTTCTCCCTTCTCTTCGCCGTTTTTCTTTGCTTGTTTCTTCTTCGACGGTGGTGAGATTTATTCCTTTTCTTTTTTCTTCATCTTGTTTCTACTCATCCTCCTTTTCCTTTTGTTTTTCACGTCTCCTTTGTTTTCTTTTCCTCTTCCTCTTTTTCCTTCCTTACTGTATTCCACTTCACTTCACTTCTCTGTTTTTCTGAGTGTGATCCCTGCTTCCTCTTCCTCGTTTTCTTCCTTTCTTTTCTCATTCCTCTTCCTTCCATCCACTTTCTCTTCATTCTTCTTCTTTGGATTCTCTTCCCTTTTACTTTCTCTTCCTCCATCTTCTCGTTTGCCTTGCTGACTGTAGCCCTTCCTTCCTTCCTCTCCGGTCTTACAGTCAGCTGACTTGAGGTTCAGACTTATTATGCAGTCGGCGGGGGTCGATTCGCTTCAGCCCACCTGAACCCCTTTGTCAGTCATGTGTCTTGCCTCCTCTTGCTCTTACCTTGTCCTGTCTTGCGTCGTCTTGCCTCGTCGTGCTTCATCTTGTGTCGTCCTATCTCGTCTTGCCTCGCCATGTTTCTTCCTGCTTCAGCTTGCGTTGTCTTGCCTCGCCATGCTTCTCCCTGCTTCAGCTTGCGTTGTCTTGCCTCGTCATGCTTCCTCCTGCTTCATTTTGTGTTGTCTTACCTCGTTTTGCTTCGTCCAGCTTCATTTTGCGCTGTCTTACCTCGTCTTGCTTCGTCCAGCCTCGCCGCGCTCCATCTTGCCATTCGCCTCTCAAACGCTTGTCTTCGCGTGGCCTTGAGATTCACCTTCAGTCTGTTCGCTGGATTGATGGCCAGTGTCAGGTCGGACTCATTCAGGGCTTGCTTCCTTATTATTTTTTTCGTGTCTTTGATACGCTTTTCTTTTAGTTTCCGTCTGTTCATCTACCCTACGCTCCTACTCATTTACGTACCCACCCTATCCTCTTGCCCATTTACCTATCTTTCAGTCTCGTTCGTTGCCCTAAATTGTAATCTAACTCGCTCAATAACCTTTGGTCTCCTCACCTTTCACTTTTGCCCACTTTCCCTTTTTACCCACCTACCTACTCTTTGCTCTGGTTCACTAACTTACGTTTCTTGCACCCATCACTCACAGACACCACTGCAGTGGGTAATGAAGAGCTGCTGGGGCAAGAGGAAGGGAGAGAGGAGGGGAAGGATAAGGGGGGAGGAAAGGGAGCAGCAGGAGGAAAACAGAATTGGAAAAATCAGGAGGAGAAGGAGGGAGAAAGAGGAAGGGGGA
>NC_051395.1:13815144-13817644 GCF_015228065.2 Penaeus monodon | reverse complement strand
GTCCCATATATTGCTTCTTTTGTTGATGTTATCGATTTTATTCTTTATTGATCTTGGTTATGCGATTGTTTGCTTGTTCGGTTTTGTATCGTTTTGTATGATTTCATTATTCATGTATCTGATCTAATCCTGTGAACATTGTGGTTTTATTTGTATTTAGTGCCTGTAGATCATTGTATAGATAGATACATAGATAGACAGATTTTTTATTGCTTTATTTTACTGTTTGTTTTTGCTTTTTGTATAACCCTGATAAATTCATTATATTAAGCCATCGATCCTACATGCCATCAGTACACGATTGCCTCCCTCAACGCTCAACGTCGCACTGAAGACGCCTCTTTTATAGCGAAGGCGCGTCGCTCTTGAAACTCCAGGTCCGCTTTACTCGTCCGGCAGATGGCATCTTGCCCGCGTTATTATCACCGCGTCTGTGTTATAAACCCTGTAATATCTGTACGTCGGGTGATGTCAGCTCCCTGCGTTATTGTCACCGGATTATCACAAATGTGTACTAAATGTGATATGTAATGCTGCGAGTGCGCTGATGGAGGTACAGCGTCTCACTACGACCACAACTGGACGACAGCTGGAATGAACGTAGCTCCCTCGGCGGTGGTAACGAACGGGTAACGAGGATGGTTATTGTAGTGCGATGCGGGTCGCTCTCTTTCTCTCTCTCTCTCTCTCTCTCTCTCTCTCTCTCTCTATATATATATATATATATATATGTGTGTGTGTGTGTGTGTGTGTGTGTGTGTGTGTGTTGTGTGTGTTGTGGTGTGTGTGTACTATGTGTGTGTGTGTGTGTGTGTGTGTGTGTGTGGTGTTTGTGGTGTGTGTGTGTGTGTCTAGTGTGTGTGTTGTGTGTGTGGTGTGGAGGTGTGTCTCATCATTTAAACATGTACGCATTATATATATATATCATATATATATATATAGTAATATGTATAATATATATATATAGTTATATATTATTCTTTCTTCTTCTTTTAACAGTAGGTTCATGTCTGAGCCGCCGTGGTCACAGCATGATGACTTAGTTTTTTCATGTTGTGGATGCTCTTGGAGTGAGTACGTGGTAGGGTCCCCAGTTCCTTTCCACGGAGAGTGCCATATATATATATATATATATATATATATATATATATATATATATATATGTGTGTGTGTGTGTGTGTGTGGTGTGTGTGTGTGTGTGTGTGTGTGTGTGTGTGTGTGTGTGTGTATGTATATATATATGTATATATATATATTTGTAAAAAAAATATATATATATATATATATATTTGTAAAAAAAATATAAACATATATGATATATGATATATATATATATATATATATATATATATATATATATATATATATATATATATATATATATATATATGTATGTATATTTATTTTTCTTACTAGGTACCGATCTGTCTCCATGCCCCATGCTGACTAGTAATCAAGCGGCCATCACAGTGCCCTGACATCAATCAAGGATCCCCACTATGATATCTCTCTCCTCTCCTCCTCCTTCTCTTCAATTAGCTCTCTCTTTCCTCCGTCTTTTATCGATCCCACGCATCTTCGACCCCAACCCGTCCCTCCCCCTCTCTCCCCCCTCCCTCCCTCCCTCCGCCGGGCAGCATTTGAGAGCAATTTAGATGTCGTTGTCTGTATCCCAAACATCGCCGTTCGTCTTGCGGTTCTTTCCAATTTCTTTTCCAAAATTATTTCGCTCTTTTCAATTTCCTTCTTTTCCTCCTTTTTTTACTTTGTCTTGAATGGTTATTTTGTCGGTAATGTCTGTTTCTTTTTAATTATCAATCGATGTATTACTTGCTCATAATTTTTTGCTGGTGAATGTGTATGCGGGAATGTATGTGTTTGCACTCACACACACATAAACGCGCGCGCTCGCGTGTGTGTGTCCACGAGTATGAATCTACTCATCGAAAATGCGAGCAAATATATAGGTATTTGTTCATGCATATGTATTCCCTGGCGGCAGTGTAACGTCCGCCGGCAGTTTGCGTTATTCAGAGGAATAATTTTAGCATTGTTGGCGCGACAGCTGCATGCAACTTATGGCTTCGAGAGAGGGGCGAGAAGAAGGGAGGAAGTGTGTGTGTGTGTGTGTGTGTGTCTGTGTGTGTAAATATTTGTATATATGTATATACCCTCTCCCAGACTCCCCTACTCTCCCTGAGCCCAACTTTCTCTCACTCAGGCGGGGGATCCAAGTGTGGCACTCGCCGTCCACACGGGGAATACGGGATGAGGCCGTGGCTCTGGGCGGCACCCTTACCTTTCAGCGCTCCGGACACGCTGTCGCTCTTGCTCTCGTTCTCCCGGTCTCTGTGTCACTTGGTCTTCCTTGCTTTTGGTCTCTATCTTTCTCATTTTCTCTTTCTCACTCCCCCTTCCTCTCTCTCTCTCTCTATCTATCTATCTATCTTTATCTCTCTCTCTATCTCACTTTCTCGCTCTCTGTCTCACCTTCTCTCTC
>NC_051395.1:13792644-13810144 GCF_015228065.2 Penaeus monodon | reverse complement strand
CTCCCCCCTCTTCCCCCTCTGTCAGTGAGAGGCGCGTGTTACCTGCGGTCGTGGCTCTCCTACCTGTCGGCCGGGGCTGCGGCGGCGCTGCTGCCTGTCGTCGGGAGCTTTCATCGGAGCGCACGGAATGCCGGGGGATATTTCCGTTGATGCCTTGCGTTCGATGCGCACACGTGCCTACACACACACACACACACACACACACACACACACACACACACACACACACACACACACACACACACACACACACACACACAGTATATATGTATGCGTGTATGTGTGTTTGCGTGTATGTTTATATAATATATACACGGGTATGTATGTATGTAGGTATGTATACTTATGTATAAACATACACACACACACACACACACATATATATATACATATATATATATATATATATATATATATATATATATATATATATATATATATATATATATATATGGTATGTATGTATGTTTATATATTTGCATGGATATATACGTATGTACAAATATGCGCACGTACACTGAGCTACGCATTCCCTCCCAGGGGAGCGTAAGGGGACTGCATGCACGCGACGCCCTCGTGGGCCGCAGTCTGAGAAATCCGACAAGATTATCCCGCGAGTCGCATTGATTTCCCGCACGAAACAAGGCCTCCGCGCCCGGAAGACAACGGCCAGGGGCGGCGACGGCGATCATCGGGCGCATCAAGGAGCTTCCGGCAGGGGAGGGAAGGGAACCGCAGGGACCGACGTGACAGCACTTTGCTTAATCATTATTCTGATGTCTTTCTCTCATTTTCTGGTCGGAGTTGGGCCCCCTATCCCCTTCTCCCTCTCTTTCTCCTCTCTCTTTTCTTTCCTTCTTCTCCTCCTCCCTTTCCTACTTCTCCCTCTGCTCCTCCTTTTCTTACTCCTTCTGCTCTGCTTCCTCCTCCTTCTTTTATATACTACCCTCTCCCTCTCCCCCACTCCCCCTCTCCCCCCTTCCTTTTCCCGTTCCCTTCTTCCGTCTCCCTCCCTCTTCCCCCCCCCCCCCACTTTCCCCCCCTCTTTCCCCTCCCTTTCTCTTCTCTTTGCTGATGACTGACAGGCTGTCAGACCCTGACGGAGAGGTGGAGAAGAGAGAGGTGTTCATAACTGAAGTTCGTTGTATTAGAGTGCATGTGGTACTTTTACTATGAAGATTATTATTTCAGTGTTGCTGATATAAATACTGCGTCACGATTATCAACGTTTATTCTTGTTTCATGATCTTGTTTCATACTGTAATCATCAACACTATTATTGTTACTATTACTACCATTATCATCATCATCATCATCATCATTCGTTTAGTTTTATTATTACTATTATTATTATTATTATTATTATTATTATTATTATTATTATTATTATTATTATTATTGTCATCATTCTTGTTATTGCTATTATTATGATTGTTATCATTATCATTGTCATTAATATTATTAATATTGTTATCATTATTATTATTGTGATTATTATTATTATTATTATTATTATTATTGTTGTTGTTGTTGCTTATTGTTATTATTATTATTATTTTAATAGTATTAATACTATCATCATCACCATCATCATCATCATCATCATCATCATCATCATCATCATCATCATCATCATCATCATCATCATCATCATCATCATCATCATCAATGTTATTATGAACATTAATATCATAATTATTATTACTATAATAACCTCTTTTTTCATCGTTTTTTCAATGACAGCGACGCATTTGATTCTCTCTCTCTCTCTCTCTCTCTCTCTCTCTCTCTCTCTCTCTCTCTCTCTCTCTCTCTCTCTCTCTCTCTCTCTCTCTCTCTCTCTCACACACACACACACACACACACACACACACACACACACACACACACACACACACACACACACACACACACACACTCTCTCTCACTCAGGACTGTGATTGATATTTAAACGAGCATTAATTATTTTTTGATAAGAGCTAATATACCAGTGCTAGTTGGAATTGAAATTGCATTTGATTTTTCACTGGCTCTCTAAAAGTTGACTTGCGTAAACAGTTTGATGTCATGTGTGAATTACATTACATTAGGACTCGGTGGTCATGTTGTCATTTTTCCGCCTATGAAGACGTACATGCAGAACGTACAAACACACACAATCACACACACACACACACACACACACACACACACACACACACACACACACACACACACACACACACATTCACACATTCACACACATTCACACACATTCACACACACATTCACACAAATTCACACGCACGCACGCATATGCCGTGAATTCACACCCAGCATCGTAAATTTAAGTTATATAATCTTGGAGATTAAAACGTCTCACATTTCATCTTCTGAAAGTGGCAAGTGGGCAATCTTTGGCCTACTTTTAAGAGGCTGAGGGGGGGGGGCACATGGAAGGAAAGGGGGGGGGGGAAGAAAGAGGCGAAGAGGTGGAATTGTGAGTTAGGTCAAGGGAAGGGGAGGATATGAGGTTAGAAAAGATATAGTGGAATAGGAACGGGTTCAAGGGAGGGGGGAGGGGGGGAGTGGAACAAAAGGAGTGGGAAAAAAGGTGGTTAAAACAAAGGAATAGGAACAAGTGAGGGGAAAAGAGAGGATAAGAGGAAGGGGAGCAGAGAAGGTGAGATGGGGGAGCAGAGAGGGAGGAGTAAGTGGGTTGAGGGTCAATTTAAGAAACGTGGAGCCGATCGTAAAATTGGTCTTAATATGTGTCATTGACACTCCAATGACTCGAAGGGTCATTTTGCCACGCCTGCTTGCCCTGGGTTGGTCACTATCGACAATGGATTTTTAATAGGTAACAGAGACCCAATATTAAAGTTATCTTCAGTATATTTATATGTTGCGATAATAGTGCAGATAGTGATAACTGGGGAAATTAAGTTGATACTGATAACATATGTTATAAGAGAAAGACAAGAAAGAAGTCGACAAAAATAAGTCACTAAATACATGTACGTCAATGAACGTTATTTATAATGTAAAGAGCGAGATATTGGAGTGAAAATCAATGCCTTTTTACGAAGCAAAATTAGCAGGTCACTACATCGTTTGTCTATTAATTCAATATTTTTCTTACAAAAAATAGACAAGAAAACTGATGATAGAAACACGACATTAATAATTACAGAGATACTGTAGATAGATAGAGAAAGATAGATAAATATGAAGAGAGAGAGAGGCGGGGGGAATTGAGAGAGAGAGAGTGAAACTGTGTTTATCAATTTATATATCAATTCATGAGTGACTGCAGTGTCGTAAGACTTGAAGTTCAAAGAAGATTCCTTGGTGGATGGAAATGCCTGTCTGACCTTTTTTCGCCTTTTTTTTCGTCGGGTCATATTAATATTTTTTTCATTCGATCATTATTTCATTAACCCCCCCCCTTTCTCTCCGGAACTGAATAGAATTTTCCATTCGTTTCTCCAACTTTTTATTTTTTCTCTCACTTTTTTTCTCTTTTTTTCTTTGTGAAGATAATTGGTTCAGTTGATTAAGTTGGTGATTGATGATAAGTCCTGAGGGTAGAGGGGGTAGGTGTAGGGGTTGGAGGGAGGTTGAAGGCAGGAAGGGGGGGGGGGGTACGGCAGTGTGATTGATACGTAAATTAATCCTTTGCTTTGCGATGATTGGGACGCTGGAAATAAATGTTTCGCTGGGGAATCAACGGCAGACGGCAGGATTCCCCGAGGATGCTAGCGGATATTAGACATTCGGGATGGCCTCAGTCTTTCCACGACGATCCTTCCGCTGAGGGTTCGTGGGATTCCTTTCGCCGAGGGTTCGTGGGAATCCTACGGCATGCGTTATAGGGCGTTGTATTTCGGTAGAGGACGTGGCGCGTCGGCGATAAACGATAAATGATAATACAGACCGTTTCAGATATAATTTTCTTTTATCTACCTGTAAATATTTTTCATGTGTCTGCATCTATATACATCCATCTACCTATATCTGTCTATATCGGCATCTATCTATACGTGTCTGTATCTGCATCTATCTACATCAATATCTGTCTACATCAACATATAATGTATCTCTATCTGCATATTTCTATCTCTGTTTCTATATCTGTTTGCATTTATCCACAATATATCTACATTGATATATAATTTTTTTTTTCTGACCAGGACGGAACTATCAAATCAAGATATAGAAAAGAATATTTTTTACCTCGATTTGGAAGTGCCAGGCGCAAATTTGGGTCATATCTATTTATGTATATATACGCAGAGATATAAATATCTATAGCTGAATATATGCAACAGTCATAGATTACAGACGTACCCGCTTACTGTCAACTTTATCCGGGTACCCACACGCATGAATACAATGTGATAGGATATATGAATACCCACAATATCCCAAACATTAGGATATTGGAATATAAAGCTCCTTTTTGGTATTTTTCAAAGGATTTTACGAGCGAAGTGATCCGTTTTCTATCTATCTGTCTGTCTCTGTATCTATCTATTCATCTATACATACACATATATTTTTATAGGTCTCACATGTGTTTCCTTTAACTAATAAAAGAGAAGTTTAATTTGCGTTTTTGAATCCAAATGTTGTTTGGATGAATCAGTTATTAGAAGAAATTGATCAGACCTTATGCATACGAGTGTGTGTGTGTGTGTGTGTGTGTGTGTGTGTGTGTGTGTGTGTGTGTGTGTGTGTGTGTGTGTGTGTATGTATGTATGTGTGAAATGTGTATATGCGTACCTGTTTGTCCCTGTGTGTAAATTTATTTGTGTTAGCGCGTGTGTATGTCACCGAAAACTTATCGGAATAATTGAAATCAGAAAAAGGCATATCACGAGCTTTAATCGCATAAATTATCTGCCCGCCCGTGAGCAGCATCGCGCGCGATGATGCTCTCCGATGAACTGGAATTTTCATCACGTAGTTTTGCATTCAGCGGCGCAGGCGTGGACGACCGCGTTGAATAAAAATCACGCTGTTCCGACGTCATGTTGCTTGGTAAAACCGTGCATATTCATCGCCTCTTTGTTGCGCGATATTGATCGATGAAACGCTACATCACTGCTCGGTCCTCTGACGCTTTTATTTATCATGGATCACTTAAAATGGGTGTACAAAATGGTTGCGTTTATATATATATATATATATATATATATATATATATATATATATATATATATATATATATACTTCCTTTCTTTCATCCGTGTTCGAAGAGGTGATGGAGCATCTTTCTGTAGCAATGGATTCACAGGTTGTATATATATATATATATATATATATATATATATATATAATATATATATATATATATATATATATATATACTATATATATATATATACATATATATATATATATATATATATATATATATATATATATATATATATGTATGTATGTATACATACATATATACATATATACATACATATATACAATATATATATTCATATTTATATACAAACAAATGCGCGCGTGTGTGTGTGTGTGTGTGTGTATGTAAAGATAGGAAGACAAAATGAGGGACAGCCAGAAACGACGAAAAAGCCGGGCAGAGGCAAGTGCACAGAGCCAGAAACAGCATCCGTCAGCCCCGGAGAGAATTCCCTTCGTAATTCCAGCCGGCGGGGGAGTCCGGCCGCGCTCAGTTCGTTCCTTGGCGGCCAGAGGGAGGCTCAGCGTCTGTGGTCAGCGGCCGGTGTGTGGACTGGCTTATATGTCAGAGGGGGAGGAGGGGGAAAGAGAGAGAGAGAAAGAGACTGAGAGAGAGGGAGAGAGAGAGAGGAAGAGAGAGAGAGAGAGAGAGAGAGAGAGAGAGAGAGAGAAAGAGAAGGAGAGATAGATTGAGAGAGAGAGAGAGAGAGAGAGAGAGAGAGAGAGAGAGAGAGAGAGAGAGAGAGAGAGAGAGAGAGAGAGAGGGAGGGAGAGAGAGAATAATCCGATAGCAGGGGAGAGCAGACCGACAGTCAGAGAAGGAGAGGCTCCCCAAGGCTGCGCTGCCTACGCGCCTCCCGATTTTCCGAACGCGTGAGTCTTTTGTTTTAGGCCAAAAGGTTGGATTATGACTGTAGGAGGTTGGTCTGTGGCGAGATGCTTATTATGATCTTCCGTCATCATTTGTGTTTAGCTTGGTGAAATGCATTCAGGTATTGCTGTTAATGATGTGAATCGGGAGCTCCCCCTCTCTCTCTTTCTCGTATTTCGATTTTATGAATTCTTCTCTTTGGACCTTTTTCTTTCTGTGTGTGTGTGTGTGTGTGTGTGTGTGTGTGTGTGTGTGTGTGTGTGTGTGTGTGTGTGTGTGTGTGTGTGTGTGTGTGTGTGTGTGTGTGTGTGTGTGTGTGTGTGTGTGTGTTGTGTGTGTGTGTGAGTGTGAGTGTGATATATACTTTCTTTATTCCATTAATTTTTCTTTCTTTTTTTTCTCCTTTCTGTTTTTTCAGTCTTTCTTTCGTCTTTCTTTCCTCCTCTGCTACGTTTTTTTCTTTCCTCTACGTTCTCGCTCTATAATATCTTTTCTTTGTTCAATTTAATCATGTTATATAATTTATCATCGTGTTCCTTGGCGAATTTATCACATTTCCATCAGCCGATCTCAGAATTTCATGTAAATGTCACTGTTAATGTCGACGTTATACGAGCCTTTCCTTTTGATGTTGTTTTGGCGTCTGCAACTTTGCAATTCTTTCCCTCGTACGATCAGATTGATTGCTGCTGATTATTGCTTCCTTTGCATTTTTGGAATCGTTATTGTTATTTTCATTATCTTTGTGATTTTAGTTATTATTGCTGTTGTCATTATTATTGTGATTATTATTGTTATTGTCGTCATCATCATCATCATCATCATCATCATCATCATCATCATCATCATCATCATCATCATCATCATCATCATCATCATCATCATCATCATCATCATCATCATATTTAATATGACTGTCATCACCATCATAATAGCTCCTATAACTATCACGTTCGATTATAATCACGGTCATTGTTACCATCCTTCCTTCCGTCACCGCCATCATTACCACTCAGCTAAGATAATAAACACAATCCCACTTCAGTTCAAACGCCGCCACCAACATATATCGATCACGGCACAGCAAACCCCGAGCTACCATGCTTTGACAGCAGCGAGGAATAAGGAGAATGAAAGAAAGAAGAAAAAAAAGGGAAATAAAAAGAGAAAAGAAAGGAAAAAAATAAAAAGTTTTGATGGCTTCACGATCGCAATAAAAATGCTTGGCGACCCCAGGGGAAGAACCATTGAATTTTTGAGTGTGGTTCGCGGCGATAGCGGAGAAATGTCGAACCGGGGAGGGTGAGTGGATGGGTGGATGGATGGATGAATAAATGGAAGTAAAGAGGGAAGGATGGATGGATAGTTGGTTGGAGGGAGGGAAGCAAGGAAGGATGGTTGGGTGGATGAGCGGGTGAGTTGTTGGACTGATAGATGGATATGTGGGTGAATGTATGCATGCATGGAGTCATAAATAAGTAGATAGCTATACGGAGAAAGGGAGGTAGGGAGGAAGCCATAAATAACTGGCTGGAAAGTTAGCTATATGCGGTTAATTGGCTGTATGAATGACTTTTTGGTCGATTGAGTGACTGGTTGACTGGCCGGCTAACTGACTGACTGACTGGATGACAGACTGGATGACAAATTGCCCAAGAGACTCTGCAAACCTAACTGACCAAACGATTTGAAAGACTGACTGTCCGGTTTGTGTATCTTCGAGGTCCGACGGACTGACGGCCGAGTGGGATTGGAAAGCCATATTGATTAGCCAGTCCGTATGGCGTATTGGGTTGTTGAACAGATAGCAGCATATCATTAGAGTGATGGATACGGCGTGATTAGGCTCCCGGCTGTAGAATCACTCTTATCATATGGGTTTATCAATGCGAGTCGGCATGTGCTGACGGCGGCGCGGCGGGAGGGATCGGATGTGCACCGGATCATTATCTGATTGTCCTTTTGCCGTCTGATTGATGAACGAACTCTTGTATTTCGTTATTCTCGTTGCTATTCGATTTCGTTTATCTTATCTGTTATTTCCATTTGCGCAAATGGCCGTTTTTTACGTTATATATTTCCGGGAAATTTTATTTTCGTTTTCCAAATATGGTTTTATTTTTTCATATATGTATATATGCATATCATGTAGTTTATCCAGGATTTTATTTAAGATACAGTTTATAAATATATCCTCTCAACCTTGTTATGGCCATGATGACTACGGTTACTAAATTACACCGTAGGCCGACAAGGCATCTGTCTGTTCTCGGTAATATGTTATAGTACAGGAATCTAGAATCCTAATTACAATATTTACCGGTGAATCTTGCTCTGTGTTACTTACAGATAAAAAGGGAGATAGCTTTGTATTCCTCCGACCCTACAATACAGTGGCCTGAGGGTGATAACAGGAACATATAGTAGTAACATATTACTATTATCTTCTTTGGAGGCTATTGTATTCAAGCGTATGTATGTGGATATGTGTTTGCTGCGTCGCTGTGAGAATGGACGCACATGTTCTTCCTAGCCGCCCCGTCTCTCGGCGCTGTAACTATACGGGGGAGATTTGCGTGTGCGCGGTGTTTCAAGGGGATTGGGGAAGGAAAGGGGGTGGGGAGAGAATAGGGGGTTAGAAGGAGGAGAGAATTGGCAAGAGAGAGATAGAGAGATAGAGAGAGGAGAGAGAGAGAGAGAGAGAGAGAGAGAGAGAGAGAGAGAGAGAGAGAAGAGAGAGAGAGAGAGAGAGAGAGAGAGAGAGAGAGAGAGAGAGAGAGAGAGAGAGAGAGAGAGAGAAGAGAGAGAGAAAGAGAGATAATGATGATAATGATGATGATGAAGAGAGTCAGGAAGGAAGAGGAGAGGTAGGGTAGAAAGAGAGCGAGAGCGAGCGACACAGACAGAAAGAGAAAGTGAAAGCCGGCGAGAGAGAGAAAGAGAAAGAGGAGGGAGATACGTGTGTGTGTTTGCTTGTTTTTATATGATTACTGTGTGTGTGTGTGTGTGTGTGTGTGTGTGTGTGAGAGAGAGAGAGAGAGAGAGAGGAGAGAGAGAGAGAGAGAGAGAGAGAGAGAGAGAGAGAGAGAGAGAGAGAGAGAGAGAGAGAGAGAGAGAGAGAAAGTTTGTTTATGCTTTGTGCATAAAACACATTAAGATAAAACAAAAATAGTGAAAAGAATAGATAATGATAAATAGAGCGGAGGAGGCGGAGGGAGTGTGTCTCCGCTACAGCGATAACGACACTCCACTGCCATCTCCACTACAAAGCCTCAACAGTTATCAGTCTGCGTCAGAAACGTCTGGGATCCGTATGAGTTTCAACAATGGCTCCCGCTTCTTCGTAGTCTTGAAGTATAAAAAGATTTGCTCGTTGATCACTCTCGCTTCTTCCAGTTCCCTTTCTTTTCTTTTCGTCCGCCGTCCGTCATCTTGTTTACCCATTTTTCTTAGAGCTATTTTTTTTCTTTCTATTTAATCACCGCATTATGGATTTGACGCCGTCATTCCACAGGTAAAAAAGACATTCCTCGGGGAATGTCTTTGCTCTTCGGGCCGGAATGCGAATGTCATCGGCATTATTGCATGTTGCACATTCTCTCTCTCGGAAGCCAAACACGCCGCTGCTTTTCATATGCGACCTCAACTCCCGGGAAACAGTCAAGATTTCGTGCAAAGGAAGAATTGGAAGAGGCGGAAAAGAAAGTTGAGAGACAAAGTTATTAAGATCGGGCGCACTCGTTAACTTTGTCAATAACTTTCTTTTTGTGAAACTTCCAGAAGCGAGTGAGCAGTGCCGCAGTGATATGTATAAATCCAAGAGGCGGAATGCTCAGGCAAGGGTTTAGATCAGGGGAATATTGTCGTCTATTGGGCCAGAGTCGTCCGCAACAATGTCTCCTGGGTAATTTCTCATTATATACGATGGCGTTCGGTCACGACATAACTTCTGCTTGCTTTACGATGTCGACGTAAATAGGAGATACGTTGCCGATGACAGTGTTTAGAAGTCGTTTGATGGAGAGACTAAGAAGGCTCAAGGTCAGGGCGGTCCAAAGAGAAATCCGGTGAACACAGTAGTTAATGAGGGTAGACATTAAAATCCGCCTGGTCTTTTGGGGACGTCGTTTCCCACGAAACGTAAGTGAATATCTATGCATTTCCACCAAATCATTTATTTCCCTTTGTATTTGTAATGTTTATCCATCGCTTACAAAATGGATGTAAAAGAGTCCGCTAATACATACCTATGAATAATAGACGATCCTACGCCAAGAATTAAAGCCAACCCGAAATATACAGTGTAGCTTCCCCCACGTCAACACCACAATTCCGAATAAACAACACAGACCATCAGTGTATCTCTTCCTTATCACCTTAGCAACCGCAGGTTAAGGTCACTCAAGCATTATTCACTGTTGATTAGTAGGATGAACCGCGAGTTTTCGTTGAAGCAACAATGGCCCCGAGCAGGCTTCGATCCACAGTCGCGGATCCCGGGCATTGGCACAGACCAGTCAATTCAGGGAAGCTGTCTGGGGAGAGGAGCTCCTTAGGGAGGGGATTTAGGAGGTGATTACAGCTTTGTTTTTCGTACGGTATTGGTAGAGAACAGTATTGCTTGTGGCGTGAAGAGACCTGGGCTGGCGTATTTATTTTACTGTCTGCATCATGCAAAAGTACGGTAATTTTACTATTTGGTGAAAGATTTCATATTATCATGTCATGAAGTGCAGTCGTTAGCGTAACACTGTCAGTGACATAGTCGTGTATTTAAAGCAATTGTCAAATATTATTCAGCGTTTTATCTTCCTTTAACCCACAACTACTTACGTTAGTGTTTAGAACGAAAACAAAATCCATCTGAACCTCAGGCACCCACACAACCTTGAACTGTGTGTCATGATTTGTTTCTCTTTGTTTACAGGTCAGCCAGAAACTCGCCCTCCGAGGCCTCATACCACACGCAGCCTTCGGGTATTTTTTAAAATACTGAGGTAGAATTTTCCAAATGTCAGTGACATTTTTAGAAAAAAAAAATTTTGGTTCATACATATTCCATTTTTATTTACAAGGATTATAGAAGTGTGAACTGACTTTAGATACTTTTTGGATAAGCAACATATCACAACACAACACATCCTTGCAAGAACTGCGACTTGTAGTTGAAAGCTTTTTCCAACTTTTGTGTAGTGCTTGTGTTATTAATAATACTGATAATTTCTTGTTTCAAAAGGTTATATGAAAGTAGAAAAATAAACTAGGAACAAAGTGACAGATATGTTATAATTGAATTTTAGACTGATGAAAATAAAACGCTGGTTAGTAATGGCTTAGTTCTCACTCGTGTTACTATGAATAGACACTATGTAAGCGTAGCGTTTGTCGGAAGCCACGAGGACGAGCGGCGAAGGTGAGCTCCATGGCATGCATGCCCGGGCAGCCTGTGATCGCGGTGGTGTCCCGGCGTGACCTGGGATCACCTGGGTCCGGGCTCTAACCTGCCGGCCTTGTCATGGACAGCCTAAAGGGCGTGAAGTCTGCCCTAGGAGGGTCCGGGGCCGGATTAGGGTCAGGCGCGGGCGCGGGCTCCTACCTAGCCAGTATGGAGACGCTCTTAGGGGACTACATGGAGCGCCTGGGCACGCGCATCAACGTCCTTGAGACGGAATTGCGCTATGCCTGGCGCGCTCTCGATATGCTCTCTCAGGAGTATGTCAAGATGTGGGAACGTCTTGAAAAGCTGGAGATCCTTCTGTACGAGCAGCAAGCGGTGATCGCACAGCTTCTGGAATTTTACACAGCATTTGACCTTCAGGCTCTCTTGATAGAGAAGGAGGAACCATCGATAATCCCTCCTGAAGCCGTCGCAGCGGCGGCAGCGGCGGCGGCGGCAGCAGCTCCTGCATCTGATGACTCTGAGAACAGACTCCCGGATGAAGCCTTCTACCGGAGTCTGAACAATGCTCACCGAGATAACCTCTCGCAAGTGTCAGAGTCCACAGACCAAGAATTGGCCAGGATTTGGGACCTAGAAGAAACTGAAAAAGAATCAGATTCTTCAGATGCGAGGAAGAAAGAAAAGGAGAGAGAAAAAGAGAATGAAAAAGATGAAGTGTTTACAGCAGATGATTACAAAGATTATAGGGGACATAGTACTTGTATTAGTGAGCAAGATCTTCAAGAACTTCGCAAGTTCACAACCTTGGATAAAGTGGCACTTGGAAAGCTCAAAGAACTCGATGCATTAAGTGCAAAGTTACTTAAAGACTCTCAGAATCTTCGTGATCTTCGGGAGCGGCTCATATTGTCTCCAAAGTTGGGTTCACCAACATCAACATCTCCAAGGCATGTTAGCAAATCTGAAGCTTCTACTGTGGCTGCTGCTGCTGCTGCTGCGTCAACTGTAGCTCAGCCAATAGACAACAAACTGACAGAATCAGTTGTAGACGAAAAATTACGTCAAATGTACCTTGACTCCAATATAGACGACTGGACCTTCAGTCCAAAAACGACAGAACCTCAAAGGAGTCGACCAAATTCCCAGTTGTCAACTGACAGTAATGCCACTGATTCGGAGATTATGGCCGCACTTGGGATGAAGACCAGTGGATCTCCTCGGCACATCCGTGATCATCTCCCTAAAGGTCCCTCCCCTCTCCCATCTTCAGACACATCCTTAGGGGCAGCCAAAGACACAGTGGGCATGTCAGACTTTAGCATGATGGGGCGAAAAACTCCAGATCCTCTTATTGCAGGAGAAAAATCAATGGGCACGTCATCACCAACATTTTTCACTGCCAGCAGTGAAAAGATTCGATCGTCATCTCCTTTTGCACCTTCGAGGACGCGCCAGGATGGTTACATCAGTTCTCCTCGCTCAGGAAGCCCCAAGGACGCGACAAGGGCTAAGAAAGTCTCTGTGACACCAACAGGCTTTGACCCCAAAAGGCCAGGAACTCCATCTCTCATGACTACTAAGGAGGTAAGTGGCCACAGCCCTCGTGCCACACCCCGTCTCATGAGTCCAAAGAGTCCTAAGAGCCCCAAGAGTCCAAAGTCACCCAGGACAACCAAGAGTCCATCACCGATACGATACTCGGAAATTGGGAAATATGACTCTGGCATCTCCACACTCAGCAGCAGTATGAGCACATCCTCAAGCATCGAGAAGAGTCCTACCAGTCCAAGACCTGGAAGGAGAGCCTCACCATATAGAAGTGAACGCACTGAGAGGCTCGAGGAGATGTATTTGCCGTCCGCTACCTCAGCTGCTATGTTAGCCTCGGTTACAACGACAACAGCTCCTATCAGCTTTCCAACGGCATCCTTGACAGGGCCCAAGACTGATCACTTCAAATTCAGCACATCAGGGGAAGGATTGCTCAGAGAAACGAAGATGTTTAGCCCTGCAACGATCCTTGAAGAATCCATACAACCAACTACAACGACTTCTTTTTTACACATATCAACTTCAAAACCTGACATAGTTAATACGGCGCTGTCAGCTGAGAAGGCAGATCAACGCATGCCATCATATATATCTGCATCTCAGCCATCATCATCGCCAGGCCTGGGTGTGACCTCAAGTATTCCCACAGACTACCTCACCCTCAGTCCCAGAAGAACCAGTGCCAAAGCACGAACTGGGAATGCCTTTGAAGAGGCATCTTTTAGCACATACAGTATTTACGCAATCACTGCTGACCCCATTACAAGAGTCAGCAAAAGTAAAGCTGATGAGATGTTTCTTGAGGACATGCTTATGAGTTCCTCTGCCCCACCTCCTCCTCCTGCACCGACTTCAAGTACATATTCTCACTACTACACAGGTTCGAGGTCCAGTGTGGCTTCTTCCTCACTCCTTACTAATACCTCACTGGCTGATACTTATCCCTCCAGTTTATCAGTATCACCAAGCATGGAGGGGAAGTATCAGGGTAAACAGCAATATCAGACATCTCCATATATCAATGAGCCCAAATACTCAACGCCAGCCTACTTGAATGCTGCTGGGGAGCTTAAGTTTGTGGGCCAGCACACAAGGAGATTTGACCACTTGGCTGAAATTGAACCTGGGCGTCCAGAGGCTAGGAATAGTTTTGGTGCTGATAGTTCTGACTCTATTTCTTCATATTCATCAAGCTCTAGTTTCTACCCTTCATCTGGTCCTGGAGGGAAAGATGGACACAAGTATAAATATCAGCCAAATTATAATCAGCCTCCCCCATATGGAGCACAGCCACCCACCTCACACATTGTCAGTAGGTATGTGCCCATGGAGGATAATTTAAAGGGAGGAACTTCCCGATATAAACCAATGTATGGGTATGATCCTGCAAACCCGATGCTGAGAGAACCCCCATATGAATCCCCAGACTCTTATATGAATACTTATCCACCAAAAGATAGATACCGACCTCAGCCAAATGTTGCAGAATCTCCATTACTGAAGAGCGAGGATTTGTCAGGATCACTAAGGAATATGGAGAATATACTTTCCACAGCAGCACATGATGCTCCTCCTCCTCCTGGACCTTCTCCCACACCACGATCAAGGAGTCGATACGACCGCTACCATGACAATCGTAGACATACCCAAGCTGTCCCTGCTGCCACTGGGGAGTATCTGCGCTCACACCAGTGGACTGACGGGAAGTCTGAGAGGCCTCTCGAACTTAACCTCAAGAGATATAGCCCTCAGAATGCCCAGGAGCACCGACAGCTGGTGCAAGAAGCCCAACCTCATCATGCCTATTATGACAGTAGCAATGTCCTAGTTTCTCAGGCAGGATATATTTCAATCACTCAGGAGACAGTTCCTATCAAGGCAAAAGCTCCATTGGAGGAGAAAAAGAAATTACGGCGAGGCTCAAGCATGAAGTCTGCCCTTAACTCTATGAGTAAGATGATACCTGGTATTGACATCATGGGGAAGAGATCCAGATCACATAGCCTGCCTTCTCGTCCTATGCATGAGGATGAGCCTCGCCATAAGGAATATCAGGCAACAACATTAGGCAGGAGGAAAGAGAAAAAGAGCAGGTCCATTATGTCTACTATGTCAGGATTTCTGCAGAAGACACGGCGACGAGGCAGTAGCCTTTCTCTCAGATCCCTCTCAGATTCTGAACAGTCAGACATGGAGATTAGTCGCCCTATTCCACGACGCACGATCTGGGATGATGACAGTGATAACAGTAGCTTGCTGTCAGACACGACGACTGCAGCAGATACTTTGTTTCCAACTATGAAACAAACAAAGAAATACAGCTCTACTTCCAGTAGTAAAGAGAACATACCATCTGGAGAGGCTGTTCCTGAGCCCCTTGCCAAAACAGAGGAGCCTCAGACTGACACAGCTGAAGACACATCAAGCACTATTGATGCTGAATCACTATTTCCAACTGTTGGTGACTTAAAGCGTTCTGACAGCCGAGAAAAGGATGTAGAACCTAAACAGTCATCAGGGTCTACTCGCGTGACTGGTGGTCGGCGAGAGTTTGCAGTGTCAAGAGCCCTCGGGAAATATAGGCAGCGTCACTCATCTGCTTCCGCCCATTCTGATGACCAGAGTGGCTCGGAGGAGGCTACACGTGCCAGCAGCAGTGGATCAGACAGTGGGTCTCGCCCACCCAGCAACCACCAGATACTCAGTCCTCTTCCAGTAGGTGACTTACCTTCCCAGTTACCTGTGGACCGACCCCCTGTGGGCCCAGGTGCACCTTTGACCTCCGAGCCCCCTGGAGAAGACATACTTTCCCAGAGGGATAATGCAGCAGCTTCTGAACTACAGCAGGTGAACAACAATATAACTGATCTAACACGAGATACTACAACTCAAGATCGTGATGCAAGCAACCAGTTTGGACTGCAGCAATTTTATAAAGATGCAAACATTCCACCGAATGTAAATTTTCCCTTGAGCGGCCAGGCGACCCTTCCCGCTGGTGGTACATGTCCCCCAGCACCGACCTATAATGCCCCCCAACTCCCACGTGATGCCATACCCTTTCCTGGCCAAGCTCAACAATCCTTCCCCCAAGTTCCTCATGACCCAACCCTTTTCCCAGTCTCACCAAATGCTAACACTTCTCTTGACTTCTATGATCCAAACTTCCCTGCAAATGCAGGCTACTTACAGCCAAAAAACGGGGAAGCGCCCGCCCCTACCACTAGGACTGTAACAGCGGCGGTGACCTCAGGATTCGGAATGCTCCCCGCCGCCGCTGCCACACTCCAACAGCCCATCAACAAGAATATCGACATTAGCGTGTCGGGGGAGGCGGGCGATAGTGACACGTCCGTCAGCGAGTCTGTAGGAGCAGAAGGAACTCCTTCACGGGGCAGAGACCCCACGAGACGTTCCCCTCCAGATTCTGCCAAGGACCGGTTGGCCTTGCCTCCACAGAGGACACTCTCAGAAGAAGATGACAACCGCTCTGTGCGAAGCTTCCGCATGTCACGTGGTTCTTCAAGGCGGCAAAGCACTGAAGATTCCATTGACTCTGATGATGAGTGGTATCGGTATGAGCTTAGGAAATTAGAACTCATGGAAGCTGACCAGTGGCGAGAACCGGAACTTGAAGAATGTTACCCGATGCAGCCAGATGACAATGTGCGCAACTTTATGAATGTGGTTTTGTGTGAGCTACAGGGTCGAGTACAGATGATTGAGTCACATATGCCAGGTACTGAACTGGAGCCCTATGATGATACCATCTCCAGTGCGAAGTCAAATGAATCCGCCTTCTTCTCTGCTACAGGAGATAGTCGACAGAGTTCCCTCCGGTACTCTGAGTCTCAAGACACACAGGCATCACAAGAAAGTGCTGTGTTTTCTATGATCAGTGTAGATGCAGTGCCAGCTAAATCACGCCCATCACAGCCTGTAATGCGGCCCAGGATTGACTCTGATGATGAGGGATCGTCAGGTGAAACCTCAGGGCCAGACTCTCCCGAAGAAGACCTGGAGGATGATGAGGACGATGTACCTGGACCAGCTGTTACACCTACAGTGATACAGACTAAACCAGCTGTTCAAGTTGCTCCAGTGCCGGCAGTTAAACCTGTGGAACAAGCTACACCTCGACGATTACTCCCAGTGCCTCCAACAGAGCCTGTTAGGACTGTGGTCCCAGAAATTTCAGAGCAACGTGAAGTTGCAGAAATCCCCGTGGTCCCTCAACCAACCACGGAAGCAGAGCCAGAAGCTGGGGACTTTGCCCTTGGTCAGAGAATTACGCCCACAGAGGAGGTTCCTCCAGCTGAGCCTATTCCAATGGAGCTTCCTCCCCAAGAAGTTTTGGAAGACAAGGCAGTCACGCCTCCGGAATCTGTAACAGTTAGTGAAGACATTCCAAAAGTGGAAACCGAGTCTGAGACGGACAAAGTAACAAGCGATACAAAGGAAGAAAAACCAGAAATAACTGTAGAGGGCGATACCTC
>NC_051395.1:13785144-13787644 GCF_015228065.2 Penaeus monodon | reverse complement strand
CGCGGGTCTTAAAGCGGAAGGAAAGAGGACACGCGGCAGTCACTTTTATTCCTTCACGGCGGAGTCGCATTAATTAAGGGAAGAATAGACAGGCCTGCTTCTTTTTTCTCGCCTTCTCGGTTTTTTTTTCGGCCCACATTATTTCTATTCCCTCTTTTCTGTCTTCCTTATTTTCCCTAGGGACCAGATTTTACGGAAAAAATAGTTAATGTTCTTTGCTCCCCGGGTACACCTACGTTAGGCTGGTTTCTGTTGGCAGGAGGATATATCTTCCGCTTGGGGTGAACGGCGTGGTGAAATAAGCATTACACGTCTTCGAGGACGTATTTATAGTCCTCAACGTGTTGTGAGACTTTTCTTTTTCCAAGGACACGGCACGTTACTCTTTGTCTCTTTGTCTTTCTCTGTCTTTGTCTCTCTGTCACTATCTCTCTCTATCTGTCTATCTACCTATCTGTACATATGTTTGTCGGTCTATCTGTCTGACTGTCTGTCTGTCTGTCCATCTTTTTATCCTTCTAACTCCCTCTCCCCCTTGCTACTTTCCGTGCACATGTCATTGATTCGAGTACTATAAAAGTAATTGACACATAAAACAATCTTTTCTCTTTTTGTCCCATAAACTCCTCGGACGCATCATGGCCAAGGTAATGATTCGTAAGCAGCACATCCATCGTGCGTGCGTCAGACACACACACGCAGCGCCATGCGTCAATCGGGCCACAACAACTCGCGGGCATGACAGAGGGCCGTGGCGGATCGGGGTGCCGCGTTGTGCAGCTCGGTGCCATGCTAATGAGGCTGTGATCAGCTTGCCTGCAACTTTTTCCCTTTTTTAATTAGAGTGCTAAAGACCTAAAGACAGAATAATCTATAAAATGTGTAAATTATATATATATATATATATATATATATATATATATATATATATATATATATATATATATATATATATATATATATATATATTATAATATATATATCATCATCATATCTACTAAAACACTACAACACACACACACACACACACACACACACACACACACACACACACACACACACACACACACACACACACACACACACGCACACGCACACGCACACGCACACACGCACACACACACGCAGACACACACGTGTGTGTGTGTGTTTGTTTGTTTGTTTGTTTGAGTGTGTATATATCTATAGTGTATATGTATTTATTTTCACTCATGAGCTTACATACAGACACATACGCACACACTCCCACACATGTAGGTACAGCCATGAGTATACATGTGAGTGGGTTTATACATTCAATACGAGTAAATAGAATTCTCTGCAGAGACAATTTTAAAGTTGACGTTTTCCCAATATATCCAATATGAAAGATATTACCTGCAGCTAAATGTAATACTGTAGTTAAGGAACGGGATTTTCGGTGGCATTTGTTGGATTGTTTTCTCTCAAAGCCTTTATGCTGTAATGCCTCCTGTTGTCACACACACACACACACACACACACACACACACACACACACACACACACACACACACACACACACACACACACACACACACACACACACACACAACATATACACACACACACACACACACACACACACACACACACACACCACACACACACACACACACACACACACACACACGCACGCACGCACGCACGCACGCACGCAATTTATCTCAACTCCTCTCCCGTCTCTCCACTTTATATGCAGGATCGTTGATCGTGCAACGCTCAGTGTAAAAAAGGTCGTTTATCTGAGTAGCGGTTGGTCACATCAGGATGTTAAAGAGCTTAGCGATAGAAGCCTCGTCCAGTCAAAAGTAAAAAAATGTATGGATAGATTTCTCTTTCAATATAAATTTACATCGAGTGGTTTCCGCTGCGATACCCCCCCCCCCTCCTCCTCCGTCCTCTTCTTCCTCCCACAGCAATGACTCTCTCGGGAGGAAATGGGGAGGGGAGGAGGTGGGGGGTTGGTCGGTCCGATAATTCCACCGAGTATATTGAACACAGACGGGCCGCTCACTTAACTGTGTTTATATTGTCGACTTGCTTGTTGTTTCTGTTGGCTTTTATGATCATTTTTATAACTATTGGATGATACCGGCCTTTTCTTTCTTCTTCCCCTCTTTAATTTTGTTGATCTGTTTCATTTTTACTCTTATGGATCGTCCTTGCCTTCCTCATTCTCCTGATGGGTAAAGTTATGGAAAATTGCCTTCGAATCACAAGGGGAAAGATGACGAATGTAGTTATATCGAGAACACTCTACTAAGTTACTCCTCTTCACATCCCACTGCTCTCCTTCTGAGGTGCTGCACGTAAAAATAACAATGATAATAATAGTAATAATAATAGTAATAATAGTAATAATGATAATAATAGTAGTAGTAGTAGTAGTAGTAATGATAATATAATAATAATAATAATAATAATAATAATAATAATAATAATAATAATAATAATAATAATAACTATAATATCAAAATGA
>NC_051395.1:13775144-13777644 GCF_015228065.2 Penaeus monodon | reverse complement strand
TTGATTGATAACTTCAGAGATGTGCAATAATGCAGAACAACCTGGTTGCAACTCGGGATCGGCCAGCAAGTATTCCTTATTAGAGGCCTTCTCTCTTTTTTTTCTCATTTATATTTTTCTCGCCTTTATATCCTGTTTTTGTCAAAATATATAGTTTTGTATAAGTGAATGTGTGCGCTTGTTTATATGTGAATATGTTCTTATGGGCTGTTATTTAGGGCTACATCCTCTGTGTGTGTGTCATACAAATACATCTAAAGATAAGCATTTTTTTCTCTCTCTATCCCTCGAAATATATTTCATTGTCGATAATCTATTTTCTACCTTCCCTTCTACCTCGCCCCCAGCCCTCCTCTAGATTGACAGCCTCATTAGCCAGCCCCCCGCCCCCCTCCTCCTTCCTCCCCTCCCTCCCTGCCTGCTGTCTTAACCCTTTTTCTCTATCGTCTCATTCATTCCCCCTATTCGGAAGCACACATTTTTCCATTCCCCTCGTTCTGTTCCAGGGAAGGAGGGAGGTGAGAGGAGAACGAAAAAGGGAAAGAAATAGAGGGAGGTTGAAAGAGGGTAGAGAGAGAGAGTGAGAGACCCGGGAAAATTATTAAAAGGAAGAGAGAAAAAAAAAGAGGGACGGAGAGAGGAAACCGAGAGAAATAGATAGAGAAGGAAGAGAGAGAGGAGGAGGGAGGGAGACAAAAGAGAAAGAGAGGGGGGAAGGGGGATTAAGTAGAGAGAGAGAGAGAGAGAGAGAGAGAGAGAGAGAGACAGACAGAGACAGATAGAGAGAGACAGAGACAGATAGAGAGAGACAGAGAGAGAGACACAGAGAGAGAGAGATATGCACGCACGCACACACACACACACACACACACACACACACACACACACACACACACACACACACACACACACACACACACACACACACATGCATATGTATATATGTGTGTGTGTGTGTGTGTTTGTGTATACATGTGTGTGTGTATATATATATATATATATATATATATATATATATATATATATATATATATACATACATATACATAATTATGTTTACATATACATTTATATATATATATATATATATATATATATATATATATATATATATATATATATTATGTACATATATAAAGAGAGAGAGATAGAGAGGAAAGAAAATAACGGGTCCAGTCATTGACCTTCCGTTCCCCCTTTCTCCTCTATTCCATTCTTCCCCTCTTCTTCCCCCCCCCCCTCCTCCCCCCGCGGTCACGCACACCACAAGGTGTCATTATTGGGGAGAAAAAAATATTGAAATACCAAAGCTTCGCCGTCTTGTTCTCCCCCTTCGGACCAGATTACTTATTCCTTACTCTTAAGATAGCAGTCCTCTGGGCAGAGGCTTTGCGCTGGATTTGCGTCTCGCTGCGCTCGTTTCGTGTCCGTCTATAGTTATTCATTTATTCATTTATTCATGTTTGAGTGTGTGTGTGTATGCGTGTGTGTGTGTGTGTGTGTGTGTGTGCGTGTGCGTGTGCGTGCATTCGTATGCATGCTGGTGCTCGCGCGCGTGCGTGTGAATAATTACACGGGAGAAAAAATGGTGACACGACACCTGCCGGCCGAGTCATGCGCGCCGGCTGACCCGCAGCCTGGCCCCGCGAGCCCCTCGGCCTCGCCCTCTTCCCCTCTTCTTTGTCCACGCTCTTAGGCCGCCTTGTCACGTATGCGCGTCGCGGCCGCGATCCCCGGCGCGAGGGGAGTCCGGAGGCCGAGGGGAGCTAAAGCCGGCCGGGTAGCGCTCCCAAGGCCTGTCCGGTCCCTCTCTCCGGGCGGCTTCCTTAGGGTTATTTCCTTTGCATCTGGCCCTCCGCTTCTCGCGCGAAGTTCTCCCTTTCCTTTAATATAATTTCGAAAATTGTTTGGCTGAGCGCTCCGCCTTTTTATTCCTTAATTGGAACTCGGGTAGTTTTTATTTTCTCGCTTGTATGCTTGCGTGCGCACATGTGTGTATGTGTGGTGTTTGTGAGTATTGTTTATATATTTGGCATCTTCATTATCTTCTCTGTCTCCTTTTTCGTACTCTTTCCGCCTCTGTCTCTCTGTATCTCTCCCTCTCTATCTAGTTGTATGTGTACCTTTCTATGTCTGTCTGTACGGTATGTAAGTAGCCCTATGAATTGTGAGTTTCTGTAAAAATAGTGTAGTGTTGCTGGGCCAACGTTAACAAGGTTAGATTATATAATCTGGTTTCTTTGATGTTAAACCATTAACCCTAAATTAATTGCTCACTAACATTCCATCGGTTAATAAGCTTAATATTATGGGTAAAGCACAGTTTATCCCCGCGACGAATAGCTTTATATTGTGTCATTTTGCTTGTGATAACTATTAACTATTATTTCTCTTTCCACAGGTAAGTGTCGCATCAGACAGTCATTTGGTGGGAGACTCAAGGGGTTCCAGACGTCTCAGGATTGAGGTAATGTGCTTGTGTTGCTGTACTAAGGCGGTC
>NC_051395.1:13760144-13762644 GCF_015228065.2 Penaeus monodon | reverse complement strand
TCTTATTTTTCTTCTTTTCTTTCATTTTCTTGCTTATCCTTTCTTATCTCCGTCTGCTCTTTTTTTATTTTTCATTTCCCTTCCGCCTTCTTCTTTCCTTCTTCTCTCCTCCTCCTCCTCTTCTTCTTCTTCTTCTTCATCTTCTTCTTCTTCTTCACCTCTCGTGTTTATTCATCTTCCTTTCTGATTTTCCAATCTAACCTCCATTACATTCCCATCGACAGATCCCGAGAATTTTATAAATGTTTTAGCGTCAAGATATTTCTGAGGAAAGTCCTACTGAAAGAGACCAGGTGGAAGTCATTTGCCCCCCCCTCCCCCCCGCCCCCTCCACCTCCTACTCCACCTCCAGTCCCTCCGCCCCCCCCCTATTCCCACCCCGGCCCCGTCAAGCTCTTGGTATTCACCCGAACCGTCATTAATGTTCAAGATTTTCTCTCCTTTTCCCTTCCCCCTATTCCCTTCCTGTTTACTCCTTTTCCCTCTTCCCATCTCGTTCTCTTCCCCTTTGATCAGTTTTATCAGACCCTTAAACTCTTAATTTTTTTTTTAATCCATCTCTTCTTCCTTTTATCTCCCTACCTCCTACGCATTCTTTTTCTCTTCCCCTTTCTTTCTCCCTTCTATTTTCTTTGTCTTCCTCCTCTCCTTCCCCTTCCTTTTCCCTTTTCACCTCCTTCCACCCCACCCCCTTCCCTCCCCCCCCCTCCACCTGTTCCTTTTCTCTAATCTAATTTTTCTAATTTTCGCCACCCTTTTCTCCCATCCCTCTTCCTCTTCTTCCTTCCCTCTCCCTTCTCCTCTACCTTTCTTCCTTCCCTTTTCCCCTACCCCTTTCCCTCTCCCCCTCCCTTTTCTCCCATCTCCTTCCCCCTCCCTTTCCTCTCCTATTCTCCCACTCCCTCCCCCTCCCATTCCCCCCCCAAACCAGCTTTCCTAACCCCCAACCCTTTCCCTTCCTCCCTCCCCCTCCCCCCTCCCCCTCACACCCTTGTGCCTGGCGCTTTAACATTTGTGTAAATGTCGTTAATGCTCATCCGTGCGTTATCGGCGGCCTCGCCCAATACTAATATATTTCGCTCCGCCATGTATAATACCCCTTTGCATCAAACGCCTCTCGTGACCATAACGACCTGCTCTGATGCTACGTCGGCTACCTCTTTTTATTTTCGTTTGCTGGCTCTCCAATTCCTTTTCCCTTCTGTTCTCCCTGTCTCCTCTCCCTCCTTGCTTTGCCTACTCCTCTCTCATACCCCCCCTTTCTCTTCCTCCTTCTCTACCTCCTTCCTTTGCCTCCTCCTTTCTCCTGTTCCTAAGTCCTTCCCCAATCCCTCTACCTCCTCCTTTCAACTCCTCTCTTCTCCTATCCCCCTTTCTTCTCTCACCTCTCTCCACGTCCTCGTGCTCCTTCTCCCGGTCCTCGTGCCACCTCCTCGTCGCTGCTCCTTCGCCTCCTTCAGACGCAGGGAAAAGCAGTTTCGCCATTAACCGGCTTTTTGGGTGTTCAGGAACCTGGTGTGACCCGCTTTGTGAGCGTTCAAATACACCTTTTCATTAACGGACTCTCTCTCTCTCTCTCTCTCTCTCTCTCTCTCTCTCTCTCTCTCTCTCTCTCTCTCTCTCTCTCTCTCTCTCTCTCACTCTACTCTCTCTCTCTCTCTCTCTCTCTCTCTCTCTCTCTCTTTCTCTCTCTCTCTCCTCTCTCTCTCTTCTCTCTCTCTTCTCTCTCTCCTCTCTCTCTCTCTCTCTCTCTCTCTCTCTCTCTCTCTCTCTCTCTCTCTCTCTCTCTCTCTCTCTCTCTCTCTCTCTCTCTTCTTCTCTCTTCTCTCTCTTCTCTTTCTCTTTCTCTATTATCATAACCTTCTACTAAATCTGCTCATCTTTGCTATATTTCTCTCTTTATAAGGGTAAGGCTACAGGGTAGAAGCAAATGTCCAAACTTTGTGTAAGAGTTTTTTTTTTAACTCATTTCCAAAAACATTCTTTTTTCTTCTTCTTCGTCTTTTTACATAAGGTAATGGCCATAGTTCACTTTAGTTATAAGACGCGAGTATTTTTTTTTATTTAATACGGTGGTATCGAGCGTCGAATTCACCCCGGCAATGCAGTAAGACTAGACTCGGAGGTCGACAGACTAGCTTTACAAGTTACGTAACCGTATATTTCTCTCAGATACATAATGGTAATGCGATGCTCCGGTGTTCAGATGAGTTGAGGAAAATCTCCCGAAGGACTACCTCGCCGCGAGAAAGTTCGTGTAGAAATTACGTGATCGCTCCGTATAAGGTTATCCCTGAGGGAGTTAAGATATTATAGTTCCCACTCAAGTCTCGAACACGTTATATTCTTGTAAACGGACCTTGGGGATGCGTTGCAGTGCGTGGTCGTTTTTTGGGGTGTCGTGTAACATGAGAGGCTGTTGTGTTTTAGTACTCTCTCTCTCCTCTGACTTTATAAAATGGGGCTGCCCTTTCAGTATGGAAACGAACGTTTTTATTTT
>NC_051395.1:13750144-13757644 GCF_015228065.2 Penaeus monodon | reverse complement strand
CCCTTTCTTTCATTCTTTGTACTCCAAGAAATGCATGTTTTTTATCAATATTCTGTAAATTACTTCCATGTATATGATAATGTACTTGAAATGATACCACTGTATCAAACAATTAGGCATAGTTCCTATGGCTTTTCAAGTATGTACAACTGAATATTAGATTGAATAAAATTTAAAAAATTAATCAATCTCTCTCTCACTACTCTCTCTCTCTCTCTCTCTCTCTCTCCTCTCTCTCTCTCTCTCTCTCTCTCTCTCTCTCTCTCTCTCTCTCTCTCTCTCTCTCTCTCTCTCTCCCTCTCTCTCCCTCCCTCCTCCCTCCCTCCCTCCCTAACTCCCTCCCTCCCTCCCTCCCTCATTCGCATTCATATATAAAAATTCGCTGTTTATGTATCTACAATTTTATATTACCCGCCTATCTTTCTATCATTCTTCCTGTTAGATAAGCATAAGACGGGAAGAAGGATTATCTTTAAAAAAAGACAAGGAAGTAGAATTGGGAAAAGATATCCGATGTCTTCCTTGAGCATTAATGAAATTAGGCCAAGATCGATGTTTCTCCTAAATTTCTTAAGCTCGCGGGAACCAATCTCAGGACCTCATCCAAGACGCGTAGGATTGCTGGCCACATTTCTCTCCACCCGCCTTCCTATCCCCCCACCATCCTCTTTTCTCTGTCCCTCCCCTCCTCCCTCCTTCTCTGTACCCACTCTCCCTCTTTTTCTCTCATTCAGCCTGTCCTCCCTCACTCTCACATTCTCTTTTCTTCCCTTCCTTCTTCTCTTTCAGTCTTCTTTCCGCTCACTTTCCTCTCACTTCTAACCCCTCTCCCCTCTTCCCTCCCATTTTCTTCCCTTTTCCCCTCCTGCTCTCCGTCTCTCCTTTCTCTTCTCTGTCTCCTCTCCCTCTCACTCTCTCTCTTCCTTCATCCCTTCCTCCCCCCTCTCTTTCTTCTCACTCCTTTCCCCCTAACTCTCAACCCTTCCCCTCTTCCTCACTCTTTCTTCTCTCCCATCTCCGCTCTCCCGTGTCCCCTCCTTTCCCCACCCCGATGTCCTTCCTGTCTTCTTAATTATTTCTTAATCTCCCTGCCCTTGACTTCACGGAGGCGGTGGTTTTGTTGAGACACATTGCAGCAACAATCGATGTTGAAAATACGGTCTTAAAGCAAAGGCCATTGATGTGAGGGACGGTATACTGGCACATCCTTTTCAAGAGACTTAGGGACAAGATCTGGTCTGCTTTCGTTATGAACCCGCATTATACTCTGGGCGAGACACCGGAGATAGTATACTATGCAATATATATCGGATATGTTCTACTGTGAAGGGTATACATCAGAATCAAGTATAGGATATATATATATCCTTCAAAATACTATATGAGATATATTGTTTATCCTGTACTACACGGGATATGTCACGTATGCCATACTATGCTATATCGGAAAGTATAAATGCAATCCGATACACCACTATGCCCGCTACTGGGATGCAGTGTGATTGTTTTATGATCAGATCAAGTAGAGATTATGGGTAATGGCTGGTTCTGCAGTTGCTCCAAAGGTTATGGGTGCATCGTGGGCCGAATATGATGGAATAGATTAAGGAAAATAATGTTAATGTCTACAAGAGTGATTTCCATGTAGTGAATAGTAATTTGCATATTGAACTTCAATAATGATAGAAAATAAGAAAGATCATTCTAACATTGTACTGCGTGCAACTTACTAATCCGTTGCTCCGGAACTGTAAAATTTAAATATGCTAATTCTGCGGTTAAGACAGAGCGGAACGTTCATGAACATGCACGCACTGCATGATGTCATGACTGACATGTGGTTAGTGTTAACAAATGCCTAATCACAACAAGCGGGTTGGGGGTTCATGGGCGGCTTGCATTTCAGTGCAGCGATGGTGTTGCTTCGGCCGTGTAGATAAGTTTATGATGTCATTTTGCGTCATGTCGCTAGGTTGTAAGGATATGTCTTTCGCTCTCTCTCTGTTTCTCCGTCTGTCTCTCTCTCTCTCTCCTCTTTTCTCTCTCTCTTCTCGTCTCTCTCTCTCTCTCTCTCTCATTCTCTCTCTCTCTCTCCTCTCTCTCTCTCTCTCTCCCTATTTTCCTCTCTCTCTCTTTCTCCTCTCTCTCTCTCTCTCCTCTCTCTCTCTCTCTCTCTCTCTCCTCTCTCTCTCTCTCCCCCCTCCCTCCCTCCTCCCTCCCTCCCTCCCTCCCTCCCCTCCCTCCCTCCCTCCCTCCCTCCCCCCAAGCCAAGAAAGAGAGAGAGAGGCCCATAACGCCTACCTAACGCCCTGGTGACCTGGCGACGCTTCTCCCACCAGGTCATACTCGCACTCCTACCTGTGCTACAGCAGGTGAGCCGCCCGTGCGCTGATGTTGGCGTTATCGCGGCGGAACCTACTTGACGCGCCCGGTAACGAGATTGCTGCATATGCAATATTCATGCAATTATGGTTAAAAGTGTTTTCATGTTGCCTTGCTCAGCGCAGACAACACAGCCGGGGAATATGCCGGAGGCGAATCGTGCTGCAACTGCGAGATACACAATTATACGCACACGCTCGCTCCTCCGCCCTGAACACTTACACGCACACAAACAAGCAAATAAATAGTCAAGCAAACACACAGTCCGGCCGACATTTGCAATTACACGCTTAATGCATATGTTGCACGTACTTGGCTGCCATCTACCCGGCGAGCGGAGGCAAGATCCGGCATTAATTGGGGATAAAATCGTTAATTAACGGAATCCTTATTTCACAACCTGTTGACTCCTCCCCCCCTCCCCTCTCCCCTCTCTTAATTCCCCTTACCTCCTCTCTCCTCTACCCTATACATCACGCAGCTTTTGATCATTTTTTATTTAATTTTTCCTTCTCTCTCTCTTCGGAGGGAAGTATCGCTGAAAAAAGGTAAACTTCGAAAGGAGTTTTCGTTTTAAGGAAACTTTTTGAATTAGCGGACTGTAGATGGATAGGGAGGGGAGGGGGGGATAAGGGAAGGGGAGGAGAGGGGGAGTGAAGGGGGAGGGAATGGATACGGGAGAGCAGGGAGGGCAAAGGAGGGAGGAGGGAGGAGAGGAGGGAGAAGATATGGAGGGAGGGGCGGAGGGAGAGGAAGGCTGGGGTGAAGCTGCGTTGGGTACTGGCCTTACGTCGGGCTTCTGCTAATGGCCGGGGACGTGCAGACGCTGTCGTTCACTTCTCTGATGTCGTTTGGAATTTCTTCTTCCCCCGTTCATTGCAGAGTCACTGATACCTCGCAGGTTATTTCCATTGTATTCGGTGCAGTTGCGATGCTACGTGTCTATCCACTATCGGCCCTTTGCAATTTGATTTGATTTACTTAACGGAAATCTAGATGCTTTATTTACTCCATGACAATTCGTGGAAAAAAACTAATCTAGGGAGGATCGTGACTCCCTGAAGCTGCAGGGAAAGCTGACACCAATTTTGTTGATGCTGCTTCGCCGCCAAGCCTTTGATGCCGCAACGGCCGCGAAGCCCCAGTACGCCGGTGTGATTGAAGGCCTGAATCGCCCTTCAGATTGCTTGCTTGATCCCCCCTCCCTTCATCTCTCGCCTACCCACTTCCCCTCTCTCCCCATCCCGCCTGTCTCCCCTTCCCCTTATCTCTCCCTATCCGCACCCCCCCCCCCCCTCTGTACTGCATTCTGACTCTCTCTCTCTCTCTCTCTCTCTCTCTCTCTCTCTCTCTCTCTCTTCTTCTATTTCTATTTCTTCTCTATTATATCATTCTCATTCTACTCTCTCCATCTACCCCCCTCTGCCTCTCTCCCCATCCCTATCTCCCTCCTCCCATTCCCCCCTTTCGTCCCTCCCCTCCCCATCTACCCATCTTCATCCCTCCCCCCTTCCCTTTCCCCTCCCCTTCCCCTTTCCCTTCCGTCCCCCCCATCTACCCCCTCTGCACTCCTCTCCCCGTCTACCGCCTTCCGCCCCTGTCACCCTCCCCAGAACAACGTGCCCTTTGATCCGTATTGCGAGACTCATAGCGGACGTCGGCATCCGTCCTCGCGTTTTCCCACGGTTTGTCTGGCACGAAGGGATAACAAAGTGCATTTTCAAGGGCTGTTCTGGGTCCTTCTCTCCCGCCGAGCGCTGGCAGGCTTGCACGCGGCGACCCATTTGCGCACTGCATTGTCGTATTGGTCTGATAGCATATTACCACGACACACGCTGGCAGGCTATGCACCGCGACCACATGCCACACCAACCGACCACACACACACACACACACACACACACACACACCACACACACACACACATACACACACACATACACACACACATACGCACACACATACGCACACACACACGCACACACACACACATACACACATACCACACACACATACACACACACACACAAACACACACTCAAACAAACAAACAAATAAACAGATAGGCGCAAACACGCAACAGGAGAAGACAGAAAGAAAGAGAATAAAGAAAGAGATAAAAAAACAAGAGATGAGAAAGAGCGGATTGCATATGTTGCAGATGCTACAATCACAGCTCACAGTGCTCGTGTTCCTCGCCAGCTTTCATTCGATTTCACCGTAACTGTAGTTCGCCGGCTTCACTGCTGCTTATTGAGGGCGCCTTCTTCCTCGGCCTCTCCTCTCGAAATTATGGCATTTCTGTTTTGTTTATTGCCTCTTATCTTTTTATCCGCTCTGCCTTTTATTCCTTGTCCGGCAAAAATGCTTCCTTCTAGGTTGGTTGCTAGGCTTTTCTGTTTTATTTTTCGCATTTTTTTTATTCTTGTCTTTCTCAGTCCCCCGTTCTTCCCGTTTTTTTTTTTTCACATGCTTTCTTTTGTCCTTTCGCTGTTATCGACGTTCCTCCTTCACCTCCTCTTTTATTTTTGTTTTGTTTTATTCCCTTCCCCTCAGCTTCATCCTATCTATCGTCCTCCTTGTCTTCTCCTTCCTCCTATTCCATTCATTTGCGGTTAATTTCCGCGTTAATTTCTCCGTCTTTCGTCAATCTCTTATTCCCTCTCCCTCGGTCTTTTTCGTGTCGTCAATTTCCCCGTTCTCTTTCCTCTCTCGATTCCCTTCTTTCTCTGTCCTCTTTCGTCTCTCTTCCCCTTCTCTTCCTTTCTTATTTCCTCCTTCTCAGGCTCCCAGTCCCTCTCCTCACCCTCTCTCCTCCATCCATCTATTTATCTCACCTTTGCCTCTTCCACGCGAGTTTTCCTCCTGCCCGTCCTCTCTTTTGGGCCGCCACAGGGCACGAGTACTCTGAACACTGCATGTTTTGCATCCTGGGTAGCGAGGATTATAGCGGGAGAGTGACATGAGGGTGATGTAGTCTGGTCTAGGTTGTTTTGCGTTCGTCTGGCCGCCACGGGCACGATACTCTACCCTGCTGTTTGCATTCCTGGTGTATGATTAGGGGAGAGACTGACGAGTGCTATTCTGTCCTTTTTTCGTCGTCTTCCTCCCATCCCTCCTTTTCCTCCATTTCCTTCTTATCTTCTTCGTCTCCTTCCTGCCTTCCTATTCTTTCGTCTCTTCCTCCTTTCCACCCATCCTTCTTGCCTCCTTTTATTCCTTCATTCTTTCTTCCGCCTTTATCTTCTTGATGGTATATCTCCATTTTGTACTGCCATCTGCCCTTCGTTTTATCTTCCATTTTCTCTTTTTGGGAATTCACGTTGAAAGTTTTGTCAAGTAATGCGCATGTTTGTATGTCGTGTCTTCGTATTTACTTATGTGATTTTCTCTATCTCGGGTATATTGCTTTTGATGTGTTGTGTGTGTTACGCGAGCAATTTCTCGTTCTTATTGTGTGTGTGTGTGTGCGTGTGTGTGTGTGTGTGTGTGTGTGTGTGTGTGTGTGTGTGTGTGTTGTGTGTGTGTGTGTGTGTGTGTGTTGTGTGTGTGTGTGTGTGTGTGTGTGTGTGTGTGGTGTGTGTGTGTGTGTGGTGTGTGTGTGTGTGTGTGTGTGTGTGTGTGTGTGTGTGTGTACATGCGTGTCTATAATAGAATGATACAGACACACACAGACAGAGATACAGGGACCCGCAATCATACATTCACTCCGCCCTAATTCCATCACGAGAGCGGCGCTGAACCTAAAACGATGACATCCGGCGAACGTATTCTTACCCTGGAATAATTCTTGAATCATTAAAGACTTGCTTAAGTATACAGCGGCGAGACGCTTTGCATAACCAAATATGAACGTGGCGAAAAATGGAATGGAGGGGGGGTAAGGGGGTAGGGGCAGAGTGGAGGGGGAGGGGAGGGAGAGGAATTTTGGCCTGATACAGATGAAGCGAGGTTAAATCTGGCCTAGCAGGGTCGAGGTCACTAAAAGCGAGTCTGAAAAATGGAAGACTGTTGAAATTTCAGGAAAGATTTTTGTGGGGTTGGGTGAGAGGGAGGGGTGGAGGATGGAGGAAAGAGGAAGGAAGAACTAGGGGAATGGGATAAAGGAGGGAAGGAAGGAGATGTTGGGTGAGGGAAGTAGAAAGAGAGGAGAGCAAGGAGCTAGAAGGACACGGGGAATAAAGTAAAGAAAGGGCGAGAGGTGGAGTTGAGGAAGAGAGATGAGAAGCAATGGAAGAGGAAGAGAAAGACAGAGTAGTTTAATGGAAAAAGGGAAAGAGAAAAATCATGAGAGAGAGCCGAGGATGGGAGAAAATTGAGAGAAAGAGACCGAGCCAGGCACCGAGGCCGCGGGAGGCACTGGGAAAAGAGGTTCTCAATAATTTAGATGGCGGGTTTGAGAATCACATCGGGGAAATATAAGGTAAACAACCACTGCCATTCAGCGCTTGGGAATACACACCGGGTGATTTCTTGTTATTTATGACCATTGTTTATTCATAAATATTAGTTTATATATTTATTTATTCAATAAATATATCCCTATAGGTAGTTTTTGCAAAGGAGAGTAAGAGAAAAGTGTTGTTGTGCGGTTGTGCAGCCCCGGGAACGCGCTCACGAGCACTTCCAAAATCGCCATGGAAATTGCGAAACTTTCATCTGACATAAAATAGTCATGGCGAGAATATCAATTGGATTTCTTTGGCTTTTGTTTCTCCTCTGATCTAAGGCGATACTCCTGGTATCTGCCTCTTTCCCTTTCTGTGTATTTCCGTGCTTATCTTTCTATTCTTATCTTCTCCTTCTTTTTCTTGCACTGTCTTCCATCTCCTTTCTTTTCTGGCACTGTTCTTCCTCTCCTTTCTCCTTTACGCTATCCCTTATCTACTTTCTTTTCTTGCACCTTTCCTCATTTTCTTCCTCTTCCTTCACGTCTCCTCATTTACTTTCCTTCCCTTGCATTTTTCCTTAACCTCCTTTCATTTCTTGCCATTTCCTCCTCCTCTCCTCGCCCGCTTCTTCTTTAAAGCGCCCCTCCAAAGGTCGCTCGGAATAAGGAATGGAAGGTGAGTGTGTGTGTGTGCGTGCATTCGTGTGTTCCGGCCGGCTTCCACCTGC
>NC_051395.1:13737644-13745144 GCF_015228065.2 Penaeus monodon | reverse complement strand
TCTGTGTGTGTATGTGGTTGGGTAGGGTTGTATATGGGTGTGAAGGAGGGGATCAGGTGTGTTTGTTTTTTACATGTTTGTAAGTATTTCCAAGCAAGCTTATATTGTTGTTTGTGTGGGCGATTGTACGCGCGTGTATTTCCCTTCGAATTTCCGCAGAGTGGGCCAAAGCAGCCTCCAGGAACGCCCTTTGCACCGCCGCCGAGGCCCGGGGCAAACACTGAGCATAAAGGAGGCGGCGAGATTTTCTATTCATGGGATTCATTGTGCATGGCGATGATTGCGGGTCACGGGTTGGGGGGGGACAATGGCTTTCGCAAGATGCTGCAACTTCCCTCCGAGCAATCTGCGCGCGCTTCTTTTTTCCTGCTGCGCCGGGTGCTATTAAGGTCACTAAAGATATGTATATAACGAGAGACACAAGAGAGAGAGGGAGGGAGGGAGAGGGATAGAGAAAGAGACAGAAAAGGAGAGGGTGAGGGTGAGAGAGAGAGAGAGAGAGAGAGAAATTACGGAAAGAGACTAATGTAGCGGAAAATTGGATCCGCAGCGCGTGAGGGAAGGTTACAACTCCGAGTTAGCTCCAGCATCTACCGGATTGTGCAGCCTGTGTAAACAGGGCGCGTCTTGGACCTCTGGGCGAGGGGCCGTTTAATTTCCGATTTTTCCCTTTGGGTTTTCCCTTCCTTCAATCCCAGGTAGGCCTACGGTTTCGTTTTCTTTTTTTTCTTCTTTTTTTCTTCGTTACTTATTGTTCTCCTTATTTCTTTTTTCCTGTTTTCTTTCATCCTTCTTGCTACTTCCTCCTAGCTCTTTTTTCATCCTCTCGAACAGCGTATGTCATTTTTTCTTTAATTTCGTTTTGTTTTTCGTCCCCACCCTCTCTCTCTCTCTCTCTCTCTCTCTCTCTCTCTCTCTCTCTCTCTCTCTCTCTCTCTCTCTCTCTCTCTCTCTCTCTCTCTCTCTCTCTCTCCATCCCTTTCTTATTTCATTACCTGACACATACCACATAACAGCGCTCCCGTCCTTGATTCGCTAATCCATTCTACTATCCCTAATCAGGGTAATGGATACACATGGCTTAGAAGAATCATAAGTTTCTTTTGGTTATAGAGATATATGAAGCTAGGAAACAAACATGGCGACGAAGTGTTGGTGATGCCGACCAGCCCTTTCTGTCGATGTTTATATTCCTCAAACCCTCTCACTCCTTCCCTATTTTCCTTCCGCCTCCCTCATTCCCACCCTCCCACCCTTCCTACTTCTCTTTCCCTTCCTTCCTCTTTCACTCCATCCTTTCTTCTCTCTCCTTCTACTCCTTCACTTCCCATCTTTCTTCCAGTCTTCCTCCCTCCCTCCCTCCGTCATTCCCACCCTTTCAACTTGCCTCCCTTCCCCTTCCCTCCTTCTCTCCTCCCATTTCCCCTTCTCCTTCCATCCCCACCCTCTCCTCCCTTCCCTTCCTCCTCCCTCCTTACAAAGAACATATTGACTCCGCCTCACCGGCCTGGCGTTCGGCTGCGTTCGGCGATTAAACTGTTCTGCTGCATCGGTTTACGGTCCGCAGGATGGATGGCGGTTTCGGAAGAGGGTGGAGGGAGGAGGGAGGGAGAAGAGAGAAGTGAGGGAGGAGGAGGAGGAAGGAGGGAGGGAGAAGGGAGGATTCCAGACGGAGGAAAAGGTGCGGAGAGGTTATTTATTTTCCTTCCTTTAGCGGATTTTTTTTTTCCGATTTTTTTTTCCTTGCGTCTTTTTTATTATTTTTTTCTTTGCCTCTTTCCAGATTGTTCTAATTTTCTTAGTCTCTTTTTCGAATTTTCTTTTTCTTCTTTGATTTTTTTTCTCTCGACTTCTTACTTTTTCCCCTTTTTAAATTCTCATTTTCCTTGCCTTTGTTAATGTGTTTTTCTTTTATTTGCCTTCTCGAATTTTCTTATATTGTTTGCCTTTTTTGTTTATATTTTGGACAAAAATCTTTTATATCTGCAGTGAATAGATAAGTAAGAAGTGGATAGAATGATAGAAAGGAGAGAAAGAGACGGGGTAAACATACAGACAGATAAACAGAAAATGCTAAAGATAAACAGACAGGCAGGACAGACAGAGGATAGAGGAAAATCGTCCTGTGGCATAACATCATTTTGGAATGCACTCCCTCAGGCCTTCTGTAGTGCCACTGCCTCCACAACGACACTCGCCCCCTCATCTCGAACGCCCCCTCCCCCCTATTTCTCACCTCCCACCTCCCCACCCTCTCTCCCCACCTCCCTCACCCTCTCTTCCCACCTCCCCCACCCTCTCTCCCCACCTCCCCCACCCTCTCTCCCCACCACCATCGCTATCTTCTATCTACCAACAATGGCCATATCTTCTCTACCGCAACCCACTATCGCAGCTGGCGGTTGATGGGTTAGGGGTTTGGGCTTCGGGTATGGTGGGGGGGGGAGGGGTATGGTGCCCGCAAAAGCCCATCTCGTGCGGATATTATGGCTCTCGGATATGGCACGATACTGGCTCTCTGCTGGCTCTCGCTGGGCCGTACTACTTGTGGTTCGCACGTTTTTTTTTGGTCTTTGGACTTGGTGACGGATTCGTCGGGCTGGGGATGCCTGTGATGCGGTTTTTTGTTTGTTTGTTTGTTTGTTTTTCTGTTTCGTAGTATGTGTGTGTTTGTGTGTATGCGTGTGTGTGTGTCTTCCTTACATCTTCATTTCCACTAAATCATCTCTCCCCTCCGCCTTCCTCTTCCTCCCTTTTTTCCTCTTATCCTAGTCTTTTTTCTTCCCCCTCCTACCCCCTCTTCATCCTCCTCCCCTTCCCTTTCATTGTTCTTCTCTACTTCCCCTTTCTCCTTTCTCTTCCCCTTTCCTCCGATCTCCCTCCTTGCTTTCCCCTCCCCCCATCTTCCTCCCTCCTTCACCCCTATCTTCTTCCCTCCCCCCTCCTCCCTCGCCCCCCCTCCTCCTCCCGCTGAAGTCTGGGCGTTGATTGGTGACCCTTTGATGAGTGATGGGCGGCGACAGACCCGTCAGCGCCCGAGACAGATGGATACACAGCCTCTCTTGCGGGAGACGCCGGTGTCTGTCGCGGTCGAGGAAGAAGGGCGGAAGGAGGAAGATAAAAAATGATGAAAGGATAGGGCAGGATAAAGTAGGGGAAAGAGATTAATGCGATGCTGTAAAAAAGGGAGAGCGGTGAGAGATGATGCTGAAGTAGACGATCCGGGAGAAGCCGAGGCGAAGGAAGGGGAAGAGTAAATATAGTCGACGGCTCATCCGGAAAAGATTTTCGGCAAAAAGAGAGAAAATGAAGACGGAGGAAAGAGAGTAAAGAGAGAAGGTAAACAAAGACGCGATCATTGTCAAGGATAAAAAAAGAATGAAAACGAGCGAGCAATTTGCTGCCAGGTATCAGGTGTTCCGGAGATGAGGCTATCTCTGGCAGCATCCGGTTTGCTCATCGATTCCGGAGTGTTTGTGCAGCGTCCGGCGCCGATCATAGCCATTACTCCATGCCAGGCTCGCGGAGGGAAATGGGGGGGAGGTAGGCCTGATTTTTTAAGAGTAGGGTTGCTTGTAGGTGGGTTTGTTAGGATTTGATTGGAGGGTGTGCATATTTTGTGAGTCATGCATACGCACACACACACACACACCCACACACACACACGGAAACACAAGGACACACACACACACACACATGCGCGGGCGCGCATCTAGCACACATCGTGGCAAGGCGAGGCATGTCAACCCCGCCAGCCCCGTCTCTCCCTCATCTCCCCCTCTCTATTCCCCTCCCCTCTCCCACATCTTCTCCCCCTCCCTCATTCTCTTCCCTCTCCCCTCCCCATTTACCTCCCCTCCCCTGCCCCCCTCCCCCTCCTCTGGACCCAACCAGCCATCGTCTTTAATCTATAGCGGAGAGGCTCTGGCAGGCTGGCGGCTGGCGTAACGGATCTTGCTCCCGCTCTTCCCATTCTCCGGCTCTTGCCCTCGCTCTTGCTCACGCTCTTACTTTTACCCGCGTTCCTTTTTTCCTGTCCCTGCTCAAGCTTACTCTTGCTCTCGCTCTTACTCATTCTCTGGCCCTTACTCCGTTTTTGCTCACGGTTTTACCTTGCCCTCTCCTTGGACTGGCTGTCGCTCTCGCTCTTGCCCTCGCTCTTACTCTTGCATTCGCCTTTACCCTCACTCTTACCTATTCCCTGCCTCTTCATTTTTCCTCTTCTCGTAATCGCATTCGACACGCTGAAAGAAGTATGAACGAATAATTCCACGATGGACGACATGTATTTATTAGGAATTTTTCACAATGCTGATTCAATGCGCCTGTTTGTTTCGGTTTTTCTTTTTGTGTATTTTCTCTCCCCCTGTCTGTTTGCTTTCTTTTTTTCGCTTTGTAGTTTCAATTTTGTTATTTCTCCTTGTTTTTATTTTTCTGTTTTTTTTTCGACTTCATCTCTTTCATCTCTTTTTCCTCTTTTTATTTTTTTTTTTTTTCTCGATCTCCATCTTTCTCTCTCCTTTTCTCCCCTTTATTTCCCCATCGATATCTCCCTCTCTCGCTCTCTTTCTCTCTCCCTTTATCTTTCCCTTCATATCTTCCACTATCTCCCCCTTTTCTCTTTCCCTATCTCTCGCTCTTTCTTTTTCATCGTACTTTTACCTGTTGATCCAAGTCACCGAGGAATGATTTTCAATCTCGATGACGGCCTGGCTCGGCGAAGTTTTTCTTGTTGATTTTTTATTGTTATCAACTCTTTGGCTTTGCTCGTTTTCTCTCAGTTTCTTATTATTTCCTTCTCTCTCTCTCTCTCTCTCTCTCTCTCTCTCTCTCTCTCTCTCTCTCTCTCTCTCTCTCTCTCTCTCTCTCTCTCTCTCTCTCTCTCTCTCTCTCTCTCTTTTCCCTCACTCACTCTATCTATTTACTCACTCTATGTATCTATCTATCTACCTCCTTTTTCCCAAATGATTGCGGAAGCCTCACAAACAAACACATTTCTTTCGTAAATCTCTGCGGCGAGATTCAAGACACATTACAAAATAGGTAAATCATGAGTCACGACAAAGATACAGATTTACAGAAATAAATATAGATATAGATATAGATATTCATATGTAAATATACATATACATATATATATATATATATATATATATATATATATATATATATATATATATATATTTATTACATACATATATATATATATATATATATATATATATATATATATATATATATATATATATATATATATATATATATGGATATAGATATATATCATGAAACAGCGTGGAAGTGAGGGTTGAGAACGTGGCAATGTGAGGTGTATTTACAGAACGTGGGATCTGCTTTACAGTTGGGGTTTATATCTGACAGGAGGAGGAGGAGGAAGAGAGGGAGGAGGAGATAGAGGTAGAGGGAAGAATGAGTAGGGGATAATGGAGAAGGATTAGGAGGGAGTAAAAGAGGGAAGAGGAAGAAGGCATGAGAAGAAAGATTTGTAGAAGAAGAAAGTGAGAGAAGAAAAAAAAATAATGTAGGGGAAGAGAAGCAGAAAGAGGAAGAAGACTAGAAAAAGGAGTAAGGTGAGGGGAAGGTGGGGAGGGGGGTGAGGTAAGAGGAGAAGGAGGAGAAAATAGGTGATTTTATATTCATTCGCTGTTTTCAGTGTTCCTAGTCCTCGCGGCGGGGCTGGCCGAGGTTGGCGACGGAGGATAGGATAGGATTGATTCAGGGCAAGGGATTGGTGAGGAAAATATTGAAGGATTGGGCCTCGGAGGTTTAGGATGGGATGGGATTGATTCAGGGCAAGGATTGGGGAAGGAAATATTGGAGGATTGGCAAGGCAAACCGAAAAGGATTGGGCCGGGACTGAACAGGAAGACCAAAAAGGTAAAAAGATTGGAGGAAAGATTATTTCGGAGATTAGGTTGTAAGAAGCCAGACCAAAGACTGACTATGAAAGTCTTGAAGGATTGGCGAAGAAAATCGTGAAAGATTGGAGAAGGAAATCTTGAAGTATTGGCAAAGAAGAAGCCAAGAAATATCGAATTCTGGGCAAGACTAATTCACTCAAAAGAGCAAAAACTAAATGATTGGTATGGAAAATCTGGCAGGCGTGGGATTAGCAGAACCGGGGGAGGGGGGATAAGACTGAATCTCGCGAGAGTTCAGACCGAGGGTAAAGCAGGAGAGGCAAGTGGAATGAACAGGAATGAAAGCAGTTAAAGCATTAACCAAGACCAGCCGACGGGGGAGGATGACGTCGGTGTCGCTCTCTCCTGCAGCGGTCGGGCTGGGCGTGGAGGGCGCTGGGATGTGCACATTCACGACCACGTAGATGTACGTATACATTCACATGAATTTGTACATTCATACGCATTCAAATACACATATAAATACACGTGCACATATGAATACCCATACACATATATGTATATACAAACATACACACACGCAAACATATGTTGTGGGTATGCATAATTCATGTACCTCCTCGCAGTCGCACACACACACACACACACACACACACACACACACACACACACACACACACACACACACACACACACACACACACACACACACACACATACACACACACGCTAGTATACATTGACATACCACCCCCCACCCGAAAGTACGGAGGTAAAAACTACACAAAACTCGCAAGAAAATCATAGATTAGTATAAAATATCTTAGATTGTTTATCTACTGAGTGTTTTAATGTCGCGTGAAGAAAAAAAGGTTTTCAACGTTTTTGTCAAAATTTCACGCTTCTTTCTCTTCTCTTCTCCCCTCTTTTCTTCTCTTTTTTTCTGCTCCCCCCCTCTCACTCTCTCTCACTCTCTTTTTTCCTTGTTCCTCTCTCTTTCTCTTTTTCTTTCACTCTCTCCTTTTTCTCTCCCTTATAAATCCTTCGACAAGACCCAGAAAGCGGAAGGGCAGCTCACCGCGAGGAACGGAACGGAACTATTTCCCTAACTGCACTTACAGGAGGATAACATGGGACTCGCGTTTTATATAGGGATTTGGCCTTATTGTCTCCTCGCTGTATAAACTCGCTTGCTCGCTCCCCACAATCTGCCTCTGTCTGTCTGTTTGATTTCCTGTCTGCCTGTTTTTGTATGTTTCGATCTGTTTACTTGACTGCTTGTCTACTTTTTCCGATGCTAGGATTATTTTCGTGTTATTTCATCGTTTGTGCTTTTCCTATCTTCATCGTGTATTATCTTCTCTCCCTCCCTTACATTCGATCATATCCACATCCACTCACACATTCAGATGCACTCGCTCGCACAAATCCATATATACACGCCTCTCACTCCCATCCACACAGTTGCACCCCCAATCTATACACAAGTTCTACCCCACACTAGTACCCCATATCCCCCCCCCCATACACACAAACACCAACCTCCCCACAAAGACACACCAACCCCCTCATACATACACACCCCACGCACACGCACACACTGCGCCATGTAGCGTCCATG
>NC_051395.1:13725144-13730144 GCF_015228065.2 Penaeus monodon | reverse complement strand
GTGACACTCGGATGATTGGCTGTGGGTGTCAGACGCAAATGGAAGTGTTTCTTTTTGTTTTGTTTTATTAATTTTGCTTTTTTTTTGTCCCTTTTCGTATGAATTTTTATATATTTATCTTCATTTCGTCACTTAATACGAGCAGTTATGAACAGAATGTTACAGGTAAAGCCAAACAGAAAGCATAGTAAGGATACCAATTATGACAATAACGAAAATAACACCAATAACAATACTAACAATCATAACGCCATAGAAAAAGAAAAGCATCCCTTCGCTGTAAGTGGAACCTGGCGCGCGGCCCCGCAGAGTTTCCACAGCGCCCGGCTCGCCTTGCCTCTCCACCTGCCTCCCATTGATTATCTGACAACCAGCCAGAGGTCAACGTCACTACCTGTCGCCTCCGGTCTCGCAAGACACATGGACGCGGACCTGAGACACCGGCCTTTCAGGGCTCTTAGGAACAAGGGCAGGGGCGGGGGAAGGGTTAAAGGAGGGCGGGATATAGGGAGTGGAAGGGAGGTAGGGGAAGGAAGGGCGGGGAAGGGAGGGAAGGCGGTAAAGGAAAGGAGGGGAGGGTGAAGGAAGGCGGGAAAGGGAGGAAGGGGAGGGGAAGGGAGGGAGGGGAGAGGAAAGGAAGAGTGGGGAAGGGGAGGGGAGGGGAGGGAAAGAGAGGGAGATGAGAGGAGGGGAGGGGATAAGAAAGATGTTGCAGCATCAGAGAAGGAAGGGAAGGGCATAATGGTGAGGAAGAAAGGAGGGGAGGAAGAGGACAGAATAAGACAGTGATAAGAGAAAAAGAGTGAGTATGGTAGATTTATAAAGGAGAGAGAGAGGGGGGGGGGTCAGAGACAGATAGAGAGGTAGATAGACATATAGACAGATAGAGATAGAGATGCAGAGAGAGATAGAAAGAAAGAGATTGAGAGAGTGGCAGAGACAGAAAGAGAGAGAGAGAGAGGTCGAGACGAAGACAGAGATACAGGGAAAGAAAAAAGAGATAAAGAGAGAACTCCAAAAAGAGGAGGATACCAATATAGCCCCTCGCCATTCCATACCATTGTCCGCCGTAACAGTAATTCTATATAAAGTCCCGTGCAATTGGCTGATTTGTACTGCATTTGTTCTGCATCGCAAATTACTTTATTGTTCATAGTGTGCCTTTGATTGAATGGTGATCTGACAGAGTATTATCTGATGTAATAATAGTTATTGATTCGTTATTGGATTCAGGGTAAGATTGTGAGTGAATATAACAGGAAGGGAAAAACATTTTGTCTATTTACAGATACCCTCTTATTGTATTATCTTATTGGAGATGATTGCTTTAATAACATTTTCTAGGTAATAGTTCGCTTTTTTTTTTTTTTTCTCTCTCTCTCTCCCTCCCCTCTCTCTTTCTCTCTCTCTCTCTCTCTCCTCCCTCCTCTTTCTCTCTCTCTCTCTCCTCCCCTCTCTCTCTCTCTCTCTCTCTCTCTCTCTCTCTCTCTCTCTCTCTTTGCCACTCTCTCTTTCTCTCCCTCCCTTCTTCCTTTCCTTGTTTTCTCTCTTCCCTTCTCTCTCACTCCTGTGTGCTCTGGTTAGTCTGAGAATTATCGCTGAAGGATGATTGTGTTTGACATATTTTCACGTACAAGTTAATAGCACAGCGTGGCATTTTTATTGCCTTTTTGTAATTTTTAAGATAATAAATATGATTTTGCAATTCACCCGCCCATTCCAATAAAATAATACCAGTTGTTGCGTTAAAAAATGTATAGCTGTTAGCTTTTAGAATTTCGAATTTGATACGTTTTAGGAATATTTATAAATCTGGCTTTTAAAAATATTCCACACCATATGTTAAAGACCAGATTGTTTGAAAAAATAAGCACGCTTTTTGACTGGACTCGTTCGTGCGTCTGATTTGTTTTTTCATGTTTATGCGTCTTCTGGGTATCATCGTTTGTGTGTATATTCACCCCATGAATTCTTGCTAACTAGAATATATGAACGAAGGTGGCTTCACTTTTTTAGAATCTATTTCACGAACGAGCGAGCAGGAGTGGAAAATATATTTGCTCTGTCATTCTCATGCTAGAGGAATGACAGAAGTGTGTGCAAGAAACCCGTTTGCCTTTTCTTTCTGTCGTTCAGCGTGACAATGACAAGTTCTTCGGCGAGAAGGCAAAGGGAGAAATATACGAGGAGGATTCTGTTGCTTTTTTCTCCTTTCTGATCTCTCTCTCTCTCTCTCTCTCTCTCTCTCTCTCTCTCTCTCTCTCTCTCTCTCTCTCTCTCTCTCTCTCTCTCTCTCTCTCTCTCTCTCTCTCTCTCTCTCTCCACTGTACCCATCTCTCCTCTCTCTCCATCTCTCTCTCTTCCTCTCCCTCACCTACCTACGGTTAGTTCTCTCAAAGCGCCAATGGCAGGTAAGTTTTGAATATGAAATATTAATCATCCAAAAACTTTGTATCGGCGATGGTTCCTTGGCTAAAGGAGAGCCAGGTCTCCGTATGGTTTATATTAATGTTTTGCAAATACAGCGATTTTCAACTTTCCCTTTTAATCTTATGTGTTTCCATCATTCTTTGTAATTAATATTTCATTACCTAAGGACGGAGGCTCATTAAAACTTCTCATTCAAGTTGCATAAACATTTTAGTTCTAAAAACTAGTAAAATGGACTTCCATTTGGATCCTGAAAGTTTCATTTTTTGCCTCTGAGTGTGTGTGTGTGTGTGTGTGTGTGTGTGTGTGTGTGTGTGTGTGTGTGTGTGTGTGTGTGTGTGTGTGTGTGTGTGTGTGTTTGTGCGTTTGTTTGTGTGTTTGCCCGTAGTGTTGTTTAACTTTCACATTACACGCCTATATTTTAACCTTGTTATTTTTTCTCTCCGCAGCAAAACCGAGGTGGCCTCGATGGCGTGGTCAGCAAACTCATGTAAGTGATCTGTCCCCGTTCAGTATGTGTACTTTCTCCCCTTCCGCTCAGTCAGGTTCCCTCTCACTCCCTCTGCCTCTCTCATTCTCTCTGTCTCCCTCTCCCCCAGCACTCCCAGCACTTCGTAAGGGAATGCTAACTTGCTAGCACAGGTTTTACTAGCACAGGTCTGAGTTATTAGGTTTTGGGGAAACCACACCTCGAAGTTTAAACGCTTCAACTTCAACAGTTTATATTATAGGTTACATGAGCCAAACCTAAACAGCGGAGAATATTACTATTCTCTGGCACACATACACGTACATATATATCTACATGCACAGTAATCACACACATAAATATATACATACAAGCAAACATAAACACACCCAAACAAACACGCATGAACACACAGACAAACACAAGTAAACGCACACACAAATACACAAACCCCTCGGAAATTCAACCCATTTTTTGATAATGTATGACATTTAGCGCCAGAACATCACACATTGACATTTCATATCACAGGTTAGTATTTTTTTGTTTTTGTACATGTACTCTGATACTTAATAAAACAGTACTCTACAGGACGAAAGTACATTTGATACAGAAAATGTTTACATTGACATTTAATTAAACTGCAGTTCTACAATTTATACATTACACTGGCTTACAGGACAACAGTGTATTCGTCAAAGCATTTCATGTGATATCCGACTTTTAATACACTAATACGGCGATACACTTATCAGCTCTAGATAATGAATTCATCTACAGAGGATCAGCCCATTTAATCCTACAAAGTACATTCCAACAGCCTGTGTGGTGTAGTCTATCACAGTGCAGACTTACACGTAGCTCAGCTCTATCCATCCCAGAGAGAAGTGAAAATAGTAGAAGGAATTCGGGGAGATAGATTGCATTGTGATACAGGGCTGAGGGCTAGCGTGCACAAACCCTTGTACATAATTCCTTAGGCCAGCAGAGAGAGCGTAGCTTAAGGCCGCACTAGTAATATTCCCCCTTCATTTGTAGCGCCAAGATAGATAGGCAGGGCTCTTTTCCTGGCTTTGATTACAACTTTAACATTATATCTAAATGTAAATATGTTGTACATAATAATTAGCACTTACGTGCCGATCATATCTTATAAATGTGCTTACCCATATGTATATAGCTTCATATGTGCTTTGTATACCTATATATACATATATAATATATATATTATATATTATATATATATATTTATATATATATATATATTATGATATATATATATAGATATTTATATATATATATAGTGTTTATATGTATATAATATATATTAATATATATATATATATATATATATATAGTATATGTATACGCTCATGTGAAATAACTGTAAGCACATCTATAAAATTTGATTATTTACAATCTCTATCCTGCATCCATTCACTGACTAGTGTTTTTACCTGAATATCTTGTATTGTTCCCTCAGTTGTTGTCTATAGTTCTACCTTGCCTGTCCTTGTGTGTCATGTCTGGCCCAGGAACATGTGTAATTATTTACCATTTATCTTATATAGAGATTCTCCATCAGGGTTATATTTGCTCTCTAGTAAGTCCATCTTTACTTACCTATTTTCTCAACTAGCTTAATGTCTTTGTTTCCTTTAATGTCTTCTGTTGTTATTTTCCTCCCTTTTGAGATTACTGATAGATATTGTTTTATCTGTGTGTGTGCTCCGAGCCTCTCCTTCTCCCTTCCCTCCTCCTCTTTCCTCCCTCTGTGTTATCGTGTACCTTTTTTTATCCTCTTTTTACCTCTTTCCATTCCTTTTCTTATCCCTGCTGTTGCCTCCCCTCCCTCGCCTAGTCCCGTCATTGTGCTATTAATTCTCTTTAATAGCCCGTCAATAGCCCCTTTGTCTCGCCAAATTCAGACCTTTATCTGCTCCAAATGACATTTCTTTCACTCCTAGAAACTGGTGGCCTCCTTGCCTTGGCCTTATGCCCTCCTTAACCTCCTGCGACCTCTCCCTATTCCTCCTCCTCTACCTCCTCCTCTCCTTCTTTCTTTCTTTTCTTCCTCTTTCGCTTCCTCTTCCTTTGTGTC
>NC_051395.1:13715144-13717644 GCF_015228065.2 Penaeus monodon | reverse complement strand
TCCTCCTACCGTCCTCCCTGAGCCCTCCCGATCCCCCCTCCCTCTTCTCCTCCCTTCCTGCGTCCATCCTCCTCCTCCTCCTCTTCCCTCCCCCTCCCCTTCCCCCTCCCTTCCCCCTTCCCCCAAAACGGCGCCAGATCCATCTCCATGAATCATAGGGGATTCACACTATCTTCCCCTCGGAATGATGGTTGGCAGAACGTGGTCGTGGGGTAGGAATTCCGTCCTTACGAGCACTACCTGGGCGGGGAATGTTTTCAGTCCTTCTGTAGGCGGGGCAATAAATCGTAAAGTTTTGGCCCAATGAATATCTTAATACAAAGCGAACAAACAGCCAAGAGAGATGGGAGGGGAAGGGGGTAGGAAATCTTCTTCCCCGCGTCTTAAATATTGAAAGGCTCTCTCTCTCTGTCTGTCTCTGTCTCTCTCTCGTTTTTTTCTTTTTGTAACTCGAGAGGCGGAGCTCGGGATCCAAGACGAATGGAGAGAGACGTCATGTGTTGACAGTTTGTCACGATCAGAAGGATGATGTTTTGATGCCGCAGTTTGTTCGCCGAGAGAGAAGGAAGGGCAGAAGGAGGCGATGCGTGTCTCTCGCACCTGCTCTGGGCCCTTAGGAGAGTATCAGGGTCGAGTTTATTAAAATCGACTTGCGTTGGGGTTTTAGTGTCGAGTTTATTTTTGAAATCGACTTTGGTTGGTTTCAGTGTCGAGATTATTCTGCGCTCCAGTTTCGTGTCGATTTTATTCTTAAAACGAATTTCGTTAGTGTCAGGGTCGACTTTTTTTCTTAAAATTGCCGTTCGTTAGTTTCACTGTCGAATTTATTCTGCGTTAGAATTTTACTGTTGAGTTTATTCTTAAGATCAACATGCGTTAGGAATCAGTGTCGAGTTTATTCTTAAGACCGACTTCCATTATGATCCGTAACGTGGTTGAACGGGACATGTGTAGATTTTTTTTTTTCAGATCGGTCCTTAGATAGATAGATGCGCAGATTATCCAAAATGAAATATCATTTTGAAGCGAGATGGTTATAAATCTGATAGACAGGTAGATAGATAGGAATATAGATAGATAAATTGGTAGACAGATAATGTTGCTTATCCAAATCGATATATTATTTTTGAGACATGATGCTGATAGAAAGAAAGATAGTAGATATAGATAGATAGACAGGTAGATAGATAGATATATATATTGCTTACCAAAATTGAAAAATTGTTTTGAAGCAAGATGAGTTATAGAACCAAAAGATAAATAGATAGATAGATTTAAAGATAGATAGATAGATAGGATACATTCATTGTTTGTCTGAATGAAATAGTGGAATAAATGAATACAGAATGAAATGGAAAAGTTGAAGCCCGCATGCAATCTGGGCGCCCTCCCCGACAAGGGCTTCTAGAGTCCCCGTTCGGAGGGAAGAGAGGGACTTCTCGCCATAAGATGGTTGAGGGATTCTGGGCCCTTAACCCCCCCTTTATCTTCCCCTCCCTTGACAGCCCCCGCCCTCTCTACTCAAGGCGACATGTTTGTTTGATAAGGGAATATGAATGTTTACACTCGTCTGCGAATCAGGGGCGGGCAGGTGACGGGCGGGAGGGAAAGACGAGGAGGAGAGGGGAAAAGAGGGGATTTTAAGAGGCTAAGGGAAGAGGGGAAGAAGAAGGGTGAGAGGGTTTAAGGGAAAGGTGGTGCGAGTGAAGTTCGGGAGAGGGGAGAGGCTTGTATGATGAAAAAAATAAAATACAGGGAGAGGAGGGGTAGTTTTTAGAAAGGAAAGGGAGGAAGAAGGGAAAGAGAAAAGAGGAGTGAGGCGTGTAAGGATTAAGGGGGACAGAGAAGAAAAGGGAAAGAAGGGGCTTGTAATAACTGGCAAAATGTAGGACTAGGTGGACGGGGAGAAGGAAGAGGGGGGGGGCCAAGAAAAAATAAAAGTGTGAGTTAGAGAAAGAAAGAAAGGAAAAATCGTGAATGCTTTTCAGATTGAGAATAAATAAGAGATGCGTGGGTGAACGGACGGGTATTCACGGCGAGTTCCCGAGTGCAGATACATTTATAGGATTACGTTATGTGCGTTGAGTCTGTGCTTCCCTTCCATCCTCTCTGGGCCACGTGTGTTTTATTATCGTGGGGTACAAGCGTTTCTCTCTTTTCTTCTTCTTCTTCACTGAATATTGCGAGCGAGAAACGTGTGATAAATACATATAAAGAAAGATCAAGGCAGATCACAGAGGTGAGGACTGAATTAATTAGTGTAAAAGGAGCTTTTGAACGGCATACCTCTTTTATTAAATCTTTGCTCGAATTCATTAAAGAAAAAGGTAAATAGAGATCCTGACACAAGAAACCCGACAGAATTAATTCCGAACATTAGCTGAATTTTTTTTCTCTGTTTCTTTTTTTTCAATCGGACATTTCAAAGCATGAATCTTTCACTTTGATGCTTGTCTTTCATTCCAAAGATCAGTCGTGCTTTGAATGTCATTTCCAGATA
>NC_051395.1:13692644-13695144 GCF_015228065.2 Penaeus monodon | reverse complement strand
AGTATACGTAAGTTATCAAAAATAATATTTCATATCACCACCAATTTTTTTTTTTTTTTTCATCTCATATCCTTCGGTTCAGTACTTTTTTTTTATCACAATCATTTCATTCTCCTTCTCTCCTCCTCCTCCTCCTTCTCGTCTTCTACCCCATCATTTCCTCCTTTCTTCCCATCATCCTCTCTCCGTCTCACACACATTTTAATAATAAAAAAAACAGTGACGAAATCCTTTACTAACATATTTCTTTTGTTTTCTCTCCCCCTTCCCTGCTCCCCCTCTCCCCCCTCCATCCCAGACGATGGCAGCGACCAAGAGGAACGCCGGGCTGACGTCTGCGGTGCCGAGAGCGTCCCTCAACGACGAGGAATTGGTGAGTAAACTTCCCTTCGTCGCCTCCTTCGGGTAGATGTCGGGCCCCTCCTGATGGGGACGCCTCATAGGGGCGTCCTCTAGGGTGGTGGCTTTGTACGTTTGAGTTTCTTTTTCTTTTCTTCTTCTTCTTTTTCTGTTTTATTTTTGTTTCTTTCTTTCTTACCTCATGTCCTGTGTTACCTTCGTCTTTCCACGTAATTGTATGGTTTTAATGCCGTTGTGGCGGATTCTTCTTAACTGTGGACTTTATCATGAAGTTTAATGTGTCCCTTTGTAACAGATTGAGAGAGCTTTGTATATACGTGTAACTGTAATAGAGTATACGTATAATGTATTTAACATGTGTTAATTAAGCTTTCTTACTAAGAATGAAATACATGACTATAAAAAATTTAAGGCTGTAACCTTTTTTTCTCTCTCATAGAACTGGAGTAAGACCCTTTTCTGTCACCTTAAGCTTAAGCTCTCCTATGTATTTTATATCTTATGCTGTGAAATTTACGAGGTCCCTCCTAACTCTTAGTGAAACTTTCACTTGTAAATAACCGCAGTTTGACATATGTGATAGCTTGTTTGACGGCTTTTTGCTGTGTTGAGCCACCTGATTCTTAGCCTAGCTTACAGGCGTATTCTCACGCCCTCGTTACGCCCTGTCACACGCCCATTGCCGCCCAAGTCACACGTACAGCCCAGGTCCCTCTTAGTGTAACACCTGCACTGAATGTGTTTTAATTCCTAGTCACAGAATTCGAGTGCTAGATTTATACCCTCAGTGCCAAGTGTCATATTTACTATGTAGTCAAAACCTTAAAAAGTGATGTGTTAAATTTTGAAATTGACAATAATAGCATAGTGTAGAAATAATACGCTATGGTTCTTACATGCCCTGTAGTTATTGTAACGTTATTCGAGGCTCGCGTTATTCGTGCGGTGCTGTCTTGAGTGTCACGTGACCTCGCTACTCCATGCTGGTCATAAGTTGTGCAATTTCTCCATTTTCGAATCATGGGAGAACCTATCCTGATGGCGCTCCCTTTTCCTTTTTCGATTTTTTCTTTGCTCTTTCTCTCTTTCCCGTTCCCTTTTATCTCCCATTTCCTCTTTCCTTTACAACCTCATCTCAGAGAAAGAGAGACGGTGAAGAGATATGCAAGTCATTGTCCCGAATCACAGACACCTGCCTGTGGTTTCTCAAGATAAGGTGACCATCACCACGCGTGGTCTAACGATCCCGTCTCCTGCGAGGCACGTCCGAGAGACAGGGAAACGACAGCCCTGCCTTCGAGCGCCGGCCACGTGACGGACGGCAAGGCAGACGGAGGTGTCTCGTGGTCGTTATCACCTGTGCAGCCTGACGGAGAGTCTCTGACCCTTGGCTACCTCTCTCTTGCATGTCTCTCACGCGTTATGCTGCCAGAGCCTCCTTCTCTGAGGGCGTGGTCTATTCTCTCTGTGTTCTTCCCTCTCTCCTGCTCTTCCTTTTTATTGTCTATCCTTCCTCCCTCAAATCCGCATAAGAAATAAGTAAAAATTCGAGTCAGACATGTATTTTTCGATGTACCGTCGCACGGCTAGTAGCGAGGTGGAGCCACTCTCTCCTAACTAACCAAAAGCGAGGAGTTATGTGACCAGTCCTTCGCCCGAACCCACGAGTAACGGCGGGTTGTGTGACTTCGTGAGTGACTGACGCAGGTCGCGAATGGGTTGTCACAGGTCGTAAGGGGGTCGTGACCTCGGGTCCTGGAGGTACAAGGTTTCTCACTCTTCTTCCTCGTCTTTCTTTTTCTTAACTTTCCTCGGCTTAGGTCCCTGTAAGTACAGTGTTTCCATATCTCTTCCTTTTTTTATATTCTGAATATGTCAGTGATCATGCCTCTCATGTCCTAGATTTATATGCTGACACAGCCATCCTCATCCAACATACCACTCATGGCATCGTGTCTCTGTGTGACGCAGCGCCCATCACGCCCACTCATCACAGCCAGCTTTCTCGCCCAGACACAGCCCTCATAATCCGTGTAGTGAGACGCCCACGAGTTGGCTGCGGCCCGAGGGCGATGCGCTAATTAACTGCACGGCGGATTCCTCGTGATAAGCCAGGCTTGTCATGGTTATCATTCATAGT
>NC_051395.1:13677644-13680144 GCF_015228065.2 Penaeus monodon | reverse complement strand
GAGAGATTCAAGCTTCCCTTCTTAAAAAGGAAGTCATCATAAAAGATTTTTATACCATTTTTTTTATGTCAACTTAAATTGTTTTAAGATTGTATAGGGAAAAACTCTCCTTTTTTAATTCCCTTATATGAAATGCCTCGTAAAAATCCAACAACCGAACGTGACACACGAGCACCGTGTTATTACATCAGTGTAGATGGGGCTGTCGACGCATACCTCTGATCGATAGTCATTTACTCGATCGATCTACAGGGAGCAGGTGTGGCGTTGGTCGAGTCACCTCCCACCTGCTACACCTGCTTCGCCTGCTTCACCTGTCGCCTTAATTTGCTTCCCCTTGTGCTTCCCTTGTTATTTATGCATTATTCCCCCGTTCCCTCTGTTACGTTTCTTTCTTAGGCGGAGGACGGAGGACCAGGACGCGGAGTTGTGAATTATTAATAGGTTGGGAATTTATCGACCCAGATTGTGTCTCGGGTCGGAGTGTCTCCATCGCTGTTGTTATTGTTAAAGCCGTTTTATGCGGCGGAGACTTGGAGGGGAGATTGCTGTTGGGAGGTCGCTGTAGGTGTGGAATTTTCCTTGTTGCTTTCCTTGTTCTATTCTTCCAGCTTGTCTCTCTCTTTTTCTTTTTTTGTCTTTTTTTCTTTCCCTTTCTCATTCTTTCTATTTTTCTTTCTTTCTCTTTCTCTTCCTCTCTCTCTCTCTTTCTCTCTCTCTCTCCCTCTTCCTCTTCCTCTCTCTCTCTCTCTCTCTCTCTCTCTCTCTCTCTCTCTCTCTCTCTCTCTCTCTCTCTCTCTCCCTCTCTCTCTCTCTTTTCGCTCTCTCTTTCCCTTCTCTTTATTCATTTCTTTTCTTCTCTCTCTTATCTCTCCCTCTCTCCTTTATTCTCTCTGGTTCTCTGTCTTATTGCTCTCCCTTCTTCTTTTCTCCTCTTTCCTCTCCCTCTATATCGTCGGAAGCCTAGTTCATCTTCTCTCTCTCTCTCTCTTTCTCTCTCTCTCTCTCTCTCTCTCTCTCTCTCTCTCTCTCTCTCTCTCTCTCTCTCTCTCTCTCTCTCTCTCTCTCTCTCTCTCTCTCTCTCTCTCTCTCTCTCTCTCTCTCTCTCTCTCTCTCTTCTCTCTCTCTCTCTCTCTCTCTTCTCTCTCTCTCTCTCTCTCTCTCTCTCTCTCTCTCTCTCTCTCTGTTTATTCTCCTTTTTCCTGAGCCTCTTCCCCCGCACTTTCATTCGTATCCTCTTTCCTCCCTCTTTCCGTTTTTCCTCTTCCCCTTGTATACTTCTCATCTCTCTCTCTCTCTCTTTCTCTCTCTCTCTCTCTCTCTCTCTCTCTCTCATTCCCCCCTTTTGCTCCTCCTCTTCCTTCTCCTTCTTCTTTTTCTTCTTCTTCTTCTTCTTCTTCTTCTTCTTTCTTGTAACACTACTCCACTTCTGCCACATCTTATCTTTCTTCTTCATATTCCTCTCCCCTCTTCCGCTTCTTTCTTCTTCTCGTCTTGAATAACAACACAAAATGACTATTAACTGACACATCGTTACTCGGAACAACATCACGTAATCTATGCCATCACGGTAAGTTACCTAAGAGCTGTTCAGTGCTTCCCCATTAGTGTAAAATGAGGTTATAAACCAAAAGTTAGCGCCTCTTCGGTAATGGTCACTTCCGCTATTTCTTTCTCTCTTTCTTTCTTTCTTTCTTTTTCGTTTGAATGTTTGTTTGTTGGTTGATTGGCTGGTTGGTTGGTTGTTTTTCTTTGTCTTTTGACGTTCAAAGGATTCTTGGGATGTTCATTTTGAGGCTTAGAAATGCAAGAGTAAGGGTCATCTCTTGATTTAGGGGATAAAGATGGTTAGACAGGAGGGAGCAAGAGAGAGAGAGAGAGAGAGAGAGAGAGAGAGAGAGAGAGAGAGAACAGACACACAGATTAAGAGTCAGAGAGAGAGAGAGACGGAGAGAGCAACAAAGGAGAGGAGTAAACGAGTAAAACCCGAGGGTGCAGCCTTCACTCTGTGGAATCGGGTATGAAAGAGAAGGGGATAAAAAAGGTGAAAGAGAACGAGGAACAGACCGCAGAGCTGGAAATGCAATCTTAGCTCTTGTCTAATAGGATGACTTCGCAAATGCTGGATCGGGGATGCAGTCGGCATAAAGGCAGGAGAGTGTGGATGCGGAATACGTGGTCGAGATTTGGAGGTTCAGGCAAAGGTGGGGGGCATTGGGAGGGGTTGTGGGAAGACATGCTCATTAGCATTTTTGCGTGAGAGGTTTCATTCGATGTTTGTTGGCGTTTCCTAACTCTCTCTTCTTCCTCTCCTCGTCCTCTTTACCCCACTTTCAGGTACAAATAGATAATGGTAGATTTAGCAGGGGTGAGTATTGACTTGCCCTTTCATTTCTCTCCCCAAAAAGCCAGCTAATTTTTTCACAGTTAACACACAGCAATTGCATAAAAACCAAGCAACAGAACAACTTTCACAACCAAACCCTATCTTTTCTCTCTC
>NC_051395.1:13662644-13672644 GCF_015228065.2 Penaeus monodon | reverse complement strand
CCACGCTCGCTCGGAGGGAGAAGAGCACGTTCTCTTGTCCCGCTCCGGAATCTCGCGAGATCTAAACGATTATTAAAAGCGCTTGCTCTTGTTTACTTTATATCGGCTTCGGGGCAGAAGTTGTCGTGCGCGGGTTTGCAGGCGCCCTACACCCGACGGAGACGGCGAGAGATGGAGACAAAAGCGACGGAGGCTTGACATTATCGGTGTTGTGTCTTTATGTTGAGTTACGTATGCTTAGTGATGTTTTCGTGATCGTTGTGTTAACCGATGTTGAATGTGCTTCTTCCACAGGATGACTTTCAAGGTGGATCCAGATACCCATATAGATTCACTTGAGAAAGCAGAAGATAACGTTTTAGAGGGGACCTCCCATTGGTCTTGCAAGATTGCAACTACAGGTCAGGCAAAACATGTACATACCGTGGAGGATGGAAGTATGGAGGCGTATGGATCCTTCCTACATGGTGGCGCTGCCGTCGCTCTGTATACTTCCATCCTTCCACTTCCCACCACCCAACCAACCAGTGCAACTCCGCTGTAGCGGCAGACAATCTACTCTACTTACTTCTACTGTACCCAGGAGGCAGCACCTTGTAGCATCCGACTGACTCGTTTATACTAATTTGATTATTTTTTTTATTCTCTTTACACCATCCCCGCCCTGATTGTCACTTGCTCTTACTGATCACTCCGCGTCATTCCCCACCACGTATTGCCATGCAGGCCTCTCCCGCGCTCTTAGTCACCGAGTCTTGCTCTCCAGAACCCACCCAACTTGTCTTACTTACGCTGTAATGGTTGCCTCTGAGTGATTTCAGTTGATATATATATATATACATATATATCTATATACATACATTTACCAGTCTTATTACTACTTTGCTTCACGTATTCCAACCTTGATTTGATAGATGGATCTTCCATTCCACCGTCGCTTCTGATTGCTCTGCTGTGAATGAATTACCTTTAATACCCAGTACAAGGCTGCGATCAAGACACTTCTCTTTTTGTGAATGGTAGAGGCGTTGATCAGTAGGCCAGCAGTTGGCATAAGGACCTAAATACACCTTAGTTGGATTTAATGATGGTTTATGCCTTGGGATTATCCACTGCTGGGAGCCATCTGGACGGGAATTTTGCCCCAGTAATTTTGACATGAAGTTAACCTGCCTGGACATCCGTTTAACGACGAGAAAGGAAGCTAAGAAATTCGATGATAAACCAGACTTAGATATTTTTTATAATAAAGTTTTTGAACACAGATCTAAATAGAGTTGATAACTCATTTTTAAAAAAGAAAAAAAAAAATTTTTTGAGCTCCTGAGCCCTTTTTAAGGAAGCTCCACATTTTTTCTTTTTTTTTTTACTTTTTATTTGTAATATTTCTGAGGGGGCCTATTTTGTAAATACCTTTAACATTTCCCGAGTTTTGTTCCGAATTAATGAGCGCTAAGTCTGATTGGCTGTGTTACTAGCTTATGTGACTAAGGCAGCATGGCAGCATGTTAACTTCATGAAGCAAAATGGATTGATACACCGGTCTAGACAATAGATTGAACCTAGTGTATATTCTAGAAATCCGTATGTAATGAGCACTTGGAACGTGTCTAGACATACAGATATGCTAAGCCCCATTTCTCTTAGTATTATAAAACTTAAAAGCATTTCTGTAAAGGCGGGGAGGTCGGCCCCTTAAATCACGTAGGAAGGTGCTGTCTTAGAGCTTCTTCGGCGCCTCTAGGAACCTAGGCTGTCTCGCCCGCCGCTAGCATTCCCGAATCCCGAGCCAAGAAGCCTCGGAAGCCTCGTGTGCACCCTGGAGCTCCAGGGTACTCCACTGAGCCCCAGTATGCACTCTGAGACCTCTGCTAAGAACCACTGCGTACTCTGAGACCTAAGCATACGCTAAGAGTGAGCTCTTGAGACCTAGTGTGTACACTTAAGGATGCTCTTCTGAGATTCGTTGTGTACCCTGAGACCCGCGGCTCTGCTCCTGGGACCTAGGGTGTACCTCGAAACTCAAGGGTGTCCTCTTGAGACTCGATGGGGACAGGATATTCTTCGGGAAGCTAGTGTGCACCTTGGCTCGCGAACTCTATGAGCCTGATGTATACTCTTGGAAGCTCGAATGTACCGTAGGAAGCTGAGGTACAAGCGAGGATTCTAGAATATACTTTTGGGAACTAGAGTGTTCTCTGGGACCCTAGAAAGCGCCCCACTGCTAGTTAAAGAGATTAGTCAACCTGTCTTGTGATCGACCAATGAGTGATTCATAATGTATGAACCATAGATGACTTAGAGAGAGATTCGAGGCTGATGATAGAACCAAAGGATATACTTGCAGGGTATATCGTAGATATACCGCAAGCTAGGGTAGATTACCACTCGCGGGCCCTCCTGGTGGTCGGCTCGGTGATCTATTGCTATCTATTATCTAGACCCGGAAGTAAATACTGCATGTCCAGTTTTGTACACTATTGTTTACTTTATGATCATGTGCACAAAGTTTGATAACAAGGGTGACGTAGAACACCCGCACCATTGCCCACACTACGCTAACTACCTCGTCTTCGGGTAGTTTTGTTGACGATGATGATGATGATTGGTGATGATGATAATGATGATGATGATGAGTTGTACATAAACAAAACGACGCAAACAAGCGCTTTCACACAATAGACGGATTAAGAAACCAGACACAATCAGTAGCGAGATAACGACATACTTTCATCACAGACAGCCAACTGGCAACAATACGGCGTCACGGCAGGTGGCCACTCCATTCCCTGCGGTGCCAGATGCCATGACACTCGCGAGGTGTTGGGTGTCTGGTGCCAAGAGCGAACTCGAGTCTTTCTGCTTGGCGCGATACCTATAGAGAGTCATTCGATAGGATTCTCACATGACTGATATCAGTGACAGCAACTAACGCCTATCGACTTCTTACAAATACCAAAACAGGATGGATTATCCTTGTGTAATTCCCCCTCCTCCTAATCCATTATCCTTCGATTTCACTCGCCATTAGTAACCCTCATTATTCATGTCTTATTCATCCTCTTTCCGTCTCGTCTGTCGCTTTCCTTCCACGTCCCTTACCCATTCTTGTCTCCCATCACTCTCCTTCTTCTATTACTTGTGTCCCCATTCACACTCTTTCGCTTTCACTTGTTTTATCAATCTTCGTTACCTTTCATCACTCTCTGTCACTCCCCTTTGTTTTTATTATATTCCCTCCCTTGCCGTTGTTTCAGAACTTCCAGGTCATTCTCTCTCTCTCTCTCTCTCTCTCTCTCTCTCTCTCTCTCTCTCTCTCTCTCTCTCTCTCTCTCTCTCTCTCTCTCTCTCTCTCTCTCTCTCCACACACACACACACCACACACACACACACACACACACACACACACACACACACACACACACACACACACACACACACACACACACACACACACACACACACACACACGTTTTCTTCTTCTCTTTATCGCTTTCCCTTATCCGTCTGTTTTTCCTATCTCACTTTTATATCACGTAACACTTTTTCTTGTGTTCCATTTTTCATCTTAGTCATGAACTTCTCACTTATTTCCATCTATAACTATTTTGTCATTCTACATTGTTCATACTATTCCTGAATCTCATTCCGCATCACGATAGCAAACTCTCCATCATTTCGGTGCAACATTATTTCCATCTCATTGCACTCATTGCTCTCAATGTGTCGGTTTGGTGAGTTAGTGGATGAACTGACTTACCCAACAACTCCCCCATTTACTTGATAATCTTGCTCTCCTATCTTTTTCCTCATCTTCTTCCGCTCTTTTCTCTTCCTCTTCCCCGCTCTCCTTATCCTCTCCCCTTCATTTCCTCCTCCTCTTCCCCACTTTCTCCTTTAACCTCTCTTTCCCCTAGTCTCTCCCCGATCACTTCTCCATCACCCCACCTCTCAACTTTTCCAACATTCCTCCTCTCCTTACCAACTCATCTCTCTATATATTATCTCATCAGTCTTCCCCTTTCATCACCTTACTTGCCCACTCCTCCATCATCTCCCTCTGGCCTCCCTCCCCTTTCCTATCCCCTCGTGCTCATATCTCCGCCAGATGGACCCCTTGGACCAACAGATTCCAAAAACAAACACACGGAAATGCACGAATAAACATACACCCAGCATGTAAACAAACTCACGCACATATACATACTCGGCGTCAAATTTACGGTAAAGTAAACACCAGCGCACGAACGCACACACACCCTCGCGCGCGCGCCGCACGCACACACACACACACACACACACACACACACACACACACACACACACACACACACACACACACACACACACACACACACACACACACACACACACACACACTAACTAACTAACTAACTAACTAATTAACATACATATGACCAAATAAGCAAAGAGGCATACTTATTCACAAACAAAGAGACCCCAGCAAGGCCAAAAAAAGGACCCCAAACACCACAAAAAAGGAAGACGAGACCTCCATCACAGACGATTCACCGACACACACACTCGTCACTCGTCACCTTGTACATAGTCGCGGAGGGACGGTGAATTTTGCCTCACTGTCCCCTCCCTGTACTTCTAGAGCTGGTCACTTCGCCAGCGCTCTGTACTAGCCATGACCAAAGTAAATTCTCTTGCTCCCCCCTTCCCCCTCCCCTCCCCTCCCCTCCCCCTCTAGTGTTCATATATTGTACGCTTACCCTGCGCCCGTCAGAGTGGTTGGCGCTATTACTATTAATAATTATTATTATTATTGTTATTATTATTATTTTGTGGTCTCTTATATGCTGTTCTATTATTCTATACAGATCCTTGGCTATAACAACTTTATTAGAATGTCTCCCTTTTCCCCCTCCTTTCTCTTACCAAATTTCATTATTCAAGTAGTAGGAAAAACAGTTATGTATATTTAGATAAACCTTTTCAAATATGTGATTCTTAAAAACGACATAGATAGGAGAAATAGTGTTTTTTTTTAGACCATAGTGTAGGTACTACTCCCTTATTTTCTTCTTTCACCCACAATTTTACGTATATTCATCTCAGTAACTCCCCCTCCCCCTAATCCCGAAACCCTCCCTCCCCGCCCCAAGAACCCCCCACCCCCACCCGGGCCCAGGAGGAGCTAACGCGAACCCCCTTCCTCTCCCTCGCCCCAACAGTGATCTGCGCGCAAGGCCTAATCGCCAAGGACAAGAGCGGGACATCTGACCCTTACGTGACCGTCCAGGTGGGGAAGACGAAGAAGCGAACCCACACCGTCCCTCAGGAGCTCAACCCCGTCTGGAATGAGAAGTTCTACTTGTGAGTCTCGGTGGAGGGGTCGCTGCGGCTTGTGTGTGCGGGGGGAGTGTGTGTGTGTGTGTGTGTGTGTGTGTGTGTGTGTGTGTGTGTGTGTGTGTGTGTGTGTGTGTGTGTGTGTGTGTGTGCGTGTGTGCGTGTGCGTGTGTGTGTGTGCGTGTGTGGGTGTGTGTGTGTGTGTGTGTGTGTGTGTGTGTGTGTGTGTGTGTGTGTGTGTGTATTATGATAATTATTATATATATATATATATATATATATATATATATATATATATATATATATATATATATATATATATATATATAAAAGTTTGCTTTGAATATTTAGTTACACCTGAGTCAACATTTCATCTAATCAGCGAGGCGCGCAGTTCAAAAGGCACTCCGCGCTTCTATCTTTGCCTTTCCCTTTGCCCCTCCTGTACTGGGACTCCAAACGTTACCAAACGTTTTTCAAGCTTAGCGAAACTGCCCACGCCATTCGTTTCATGTTTCGGCTTCACGCTTTCCCCTCCCCTCTCTCTCTCTCTCTCTCTCTCTCTCTCTCTCTCTCTCTCTCTCTCTCTCTCCTCTCTCTCTCTCCTTCTTTTCTTCTCTCCTTCTCTTCTCTATCTCTCCCTTCTCTCTCTCTCACGTCTCTCTCTCCTCTCCTCTTATCCCCTCTCTCCTCCCTTCTCCTCCCTCCTCCCCTCCCCTCCCCCTCCCCTATCAACTTTTACGGTCGACGACTTTTTTCCGTTGAGTTTTACGGTCGACGACTTTTTTCCGTTGAGAGTCAGTTCTTATCTGCATCCCTGATCCGTCTTGGAGTAAGTTGCCTGTAACCCCCCCTTTCCCCCCCCCTCGCCCCTTCCCCCTCGCCCCCTCGTCCCTTCCCCCCCTCTTCTCCAGTTTTTTTTAAGCTTATTCATGTTTAAGCTTCTTTCGCAAACTCGATTCCGTGCTTGTAAAATCAGTCTGGGGGGTATCGCTGGCTTCCGTGTAGAGCATTCGGTTCTCGTCTCATCTCTTGCCAAACTCAATTAAAGTTTAACCTCCTTTTTTATGATTCCTGCTTTTTTTTTTTTTTTTTTTACTTTACTCTTGGTTGTAAAAAAATATCTCATCGGGGCATAAGAGGAAGAGATAAAAAAAAAAAACGAAAAAAAGAGCGTGCCTTTTGTTTACATGAAAAATTGACTTTGCTTTTCATTTCTTCTTTTTTCTTCCTTGAATTCCATGTTTCCGTTCTTCTTTATCAGTTTTTAAAAACTTCTCTTTGTGTGTTATATTTCTCGTTCGTTTGCCTTTCCAACTCTGCAGTTTTTCTTTTCTTTCACTTTCTTCGAAAGATCAAAAAGATCTTACATCATATTCGTTCACCTTAGTTTGGTGCCCAATTTTTGTCCCTTTCATTTCTTTATGTTTTATTTTTCCTTTTTTATTTTCATTATGATGGTATACTGACAGTGTTGTCTTTTACTTACACACAATTCCAGTAATCTCCATTTCTCTCTCTTTCATTGTCCCTCCTCTCTTCATTTTTTCCTGTTTCTACCATTTTAACCCGATTCCCTTGGTTTCGTTCTCTCTCTCTCTCTCTCTCTCTCTCGCTCTCTCTCTCTCTCTCTCTCTCTCTCTCTCTCTCTCTCTCTCTCTCTCTTCTCTCTCTCTCTCTCTCTCTCTCTCTCTCTCTCTCTCTCTCTCTCTCTCTCTTTCTCTTGCTTTGTTTTATTTTCCCGCCTGCCGAGAAATGTTCGTCCGCGTTGTAATAACGCAATCTAACTATCGTAAGCAATTACCTAAGTATCTATGCAATCGTAAATGACTTTTCACTTTGCTATTTCATTCGTTCAAAATGAAATCCCTTTTCATTATTCTTGACTGAACTGCTTCAGACCACGTGTCGAATATGGGTTCGAGAATTCAAGCGTCTCCCCAAGAGATATTTTCGTGGCTTGTCTTCGAACCCCACTCGCTCTGCCACCCCCTTTCCACCCCCGTGACACCCCCCTCTGCCGCCAGTGCCACCCGCTAACCCTTCCTCTGCTTGCAGCGAGTGCCACAACTCCAGCGACAGGATCAAGGTTCGCGTGTGGGATGAGGACAACGACATCAAGTCAAAGCTGCGACAGAAACTCACGAGGGAGAGCGATGACTTCCTCGGCCAGACCATCATCGAGGTGAGTATGATGGAAGCTGTGATCTTGTAGTCTCTCTCTGTTTTCTCTTTCTTTTTTTTTTTCCTTCTCATTCACTTTTCTCTCTCCTCTTTCTCTTTCTCTTTCTCTTTCTCTTTCTCTTTCTCTTTCTCTTTCTCTCTCTCTCTCTTCTCTCTCTCTCTTTCTCTCTCTCTCTTTCTCTCTCTCTCTTTCTCTCTCTCTTCTCTCTCTCTCTCTCTCTCTCTCTCTCTCTCTCTCTCTCTCTCTCTCTCTCTCTCTCTCTTTCTATCGTTCAGTTTCGTTATGTGTATCTGTCTCTCTCTTTATGTCTATTTAACTATCTATCACTGTCTCTCTATATCCGTCTATCTATAGATCTGTCACTATCTCTCTATATATGTCTATATGTGTCGCTATCTCTTTCAGTCTATCTTTCTTTTACTTCCCCCTTTCCCCTTTCACTTTTTCTTCCTTCTCTTTCTCTTTCTGGTTCCCTTTATCTTTATCTTTCTCCCTTTCTATCTCCCTTTCCCTCTCCCATTTGCTCTTTCTCTCCTCCTTCTCCTTCTTCTTGTTCTCCCTCTCCCTCTCCCTCTATTTCCCCATCCTCCCCCCATCTTTCCCTCTTTCCATCTATCCCCCTTTTCCTCCTTCCCTCTTTCCCCTCCTTCCTTACTTCACTCTTTCCCTCTTTTCCTCCTTCATTCTTTCCCTCCTTCCCTCTTCTGTTTTCTCCTTCGCTTCCTTCTTGTCTCCTTCTCCCTCCTTCCCTCTCTCACTCTCGCTCTCTTTTCTGTCTTTCCTTTGCCTCCTCTCTCTTTCCCTTCCCTTCCTTCTTTCTCTTCTTTTCCCTATTCTTCTCGCTCTCCACTCTCCTTCTCCCTGCTTCTCCCGCCTTCACACCCCACGTCTCTCCTTCTCCCTCCTTCACTCCCAATCACTCTCCTTTTCACCCCTCCTCTCTCCTTCCCTCCTTCTCCCTCCTTCACTCTCTACCTCTCTCCTTCTTTTTCCTTCTCCCTCTTTTTCTCAAGCACTCCAGACAGCGTCCTCCAGCATGCCAAGGAGCTCATTCTTGTCCTTGTTGAATTAGACCTCCTTCGAGAGGTCATTGTGCGTCTCAAAAGAAATTGAAAATACGGAAAACCGGAGATGTGTAAGTGGTATTCAAGATATTTCTGAGAAAACAATAATTTATTTCTCCATTTTTCCTGTGTCTCGAGAGGAAATAGGGGATGATTTTTTAAGGGAATGGTACAGATCAGAGAGATAAATTTGAAGAATGGACGGAGAGATGAATAAGATTTTTTTTTATTTTTAAAATCGAAGAACTAGCGGCAGAGGGAGAGGGAATGAGATTGCGTTTTTGTCTTCCTTCTTGCTAATGGGGCAAGGTCGCTCCTCGCAAGGGCCGTTCAAGGAGGTGACGAGAAGCTTATACGTTATTCAAGACATCGAGTTGACATTCAGCTTTAAAGGCAGGTCTGCGCCCCGCCTCGCCCTGGCATGGCCGATAATACACAGTGAAGAATACGCGCGTGTTGAAAAAAGGGTTTTTTCTTAACTGGCCTTAATGGTGTGGTTCCTTCTTTTTTAAGGCAACGGTTTACATGACGGAAAGGTGTGTGTGTGTGTGTGTGTGTGTGTGTGTGTGTGTGTGTGTGTGTGTGTGTGTGTGTGTGTGTGTGTGTGTGTGTGTGTGTGTGTGCGCGCGCGCTTTCATTATTTGTATAGTGTTATTTGTCTTTGGCCAAGTTTTTAAAAGATTTCTGACGTGGGTGTTGATCAGCTAACTTAAGAAAACCTTCAATAAATAGTGCAATTTTCATGATGTTTATATTTCAAAATGAATAGAGAGTTATCCATGCATGATCAATGAAATTTATAATGATAATAAAAGGCAGAAAAATAGAATTAGTAAGAAAAATAATGAAGGCGATGACTACTAATATAAAGAATGATAATAATGATGATGAAACTAAATATATTAAATATATTAAAAAGATGATGACGATGATGATAATGATAACAATAATAATTATTATCATGATAATTATGACGATGATAATAATAATAATAATAATAATAATAATAATAATAATAATGATAATAATGATAATAATAATGATAAAGATATTATTAATAATAATGATAATAATAATGATAATGATGATGATAATTATGATGATGATGATAATTATATGCTGTCAAAAATAATAATGATGATAATAATATTAGCAGTAGTAATGATAATGAAATAATAATAATAACAATCACAATTATTATTGTTATTTATTATTATTATTATTATTATTATTATTATTATTATTATTATTATCATCATCATTATTATTGTTACAATAACAATGACAATGATAATGATAACATTACTAGTAATGATAATAATAACAATAATAGTAATGATAATAATAACAGCAATAATAAAACATAGTGATAATGATAATAACCATCATCATGATCATGATGATAACAAACTTGACTTGATAACGGTTCTGAAGT
>NC_051395.1:13655144-13657644 GCF_015228065.2 Penaeus monodon | reverse complement strand
TCGTGATAACTTTTAGGGACAGTTTGGATTTTATTGACGAAACAGGAGTGAATCTGTTCTGTTGAGTTCTGAATTTTCTGAGATTTATAAATGCACGGTGAACGGTGTTTTATTTGTAGGAAATAACTAGTATGACGGGACGATGAAGGGGAAAATAAGATGGCCGGTCAGGCTTATACTTAGCGATAATGGCTAGGATCATCACCGCATGAAGAACGGTAAACGGCCGAACATCGTGATGCGCATTATAGGCCAAACTGCGCCATTTCGCCTCGTGATGGTGCGGTACAGAAACGAAGCAAGGTTTTCAAGACCGTTTGTTTAGTCCGGCAAAACGGCTCTTTCCTCTTAAGACATTTTTAACATGCCATATCGCCTTTCAGATAATTCAAAATTATACAAAAAAGAGCTGAAAGGGTTATTGAACCCTTCTGTTATCCGTACTGAACACGGCTGTACAAGCTACGCCGGCTTAAAAGAGTTTTAGAGAACCATTCTGTTATCTTCACTGTACATGTTACGCTGGTCTCTCCCTCGCGCGGGATCTACCGTCCACAGCGATCGACTAAGCTTTGGCATTACCATAATCCCCATTTCATATTGGACAAATGAAATCACCGACTCTGCACTACCGGCCAATCCCCCTCCCGCATCGGTGTAAGCGAGTAATCAGCTTAACACGAGCTTAATGTATACCATACGCGGTGCCGTGTGGGCTCGTTACTTACGCAGAAGTTAGCGTCACTCTGTGGTATACATGGGGTGCATGAGAGATGGAAACTAGAGGTTAGATGGAAGGATGAAGGAAAAGAGGGAGGAGGAGAGGAGGTGGATGAGGGAGAGAAGTGGGAAGGAGAGGAGGGAAGAGGGAGATGGATGAAGAATGGAAGGGGGAAGGGAAGTAGAGAGGGAGAGAGTAAGATAAAGAATGGAAGGGAAGAGGGGAGATCAAGGAAGGGAATGTAAAGTGACGGAGGTAGGTAAACGAAAGAGAGGAATGCAATAGATAGAGACAAGGACAAGACAGATAAGAAATGAAAAGGGAGAGACTGAAAGACATGAAAGCAACAGAGATACAGCGTCAGATAAATTGCAAAAGAAAAGTAACCTATGCACGGTGGGCAACCAGAGCACACTAACACCGTACTCCAGTGTACTCAACCCCGATCTCCTTCCCCTGTGGTACTCCGGCCTCCACTAAGCCACTTCACACTTCACAGAAGCCACATGGAAGAGCGGTCGGTGAATAATCCCTTTACTCCAGCGAAGCAGGGATATCACCCCCACCCCCTATCCTCCCCTTTGAACTCCCGCTTCCCCTTATCTCTTCGCTATTTTTCTCTCTCTCCTCTTTATCCCGAAGTCTGTCTTTCTTTTTTCTTATGTGATATGTTATCCTTGTCACTGCCCATTTCTCTTGAGGTCGATCTATCGCAGTGTCATCCGAAATCGATCTTCTGTAAGGTAATTCTTAATCGAAGTCGTTTCATTTCAAGGTCGTTCTAGATAAAAACTTAAATTGTCTTCTGAGTTAAGGTCGTTGATTGCAAGGTCATTTCACTACAGAGTCGTTTCACTGCAAAGTCATTCTAGATACATGTCTCACCGCAAGGTCATTCTAGATCAATGTTCTGCCGTTGCAAGGTTATTCAATCTTTTTGAAGGTCATTTCCCAGCAGAGCCCCCCCACCACCCCACCACCACCACCATCCCGGGTCACCCTCTCTTTAAAGCCATTTCCTGTCAAGTGATTCCCTGTTATGGGCAGTTCCTAGAACTACCATCCTCCCCATCAAGACCGCTCTCTATGAAATTAATTATTCCCCATCAAAATAATTTACCCTTTATTACCCATGGCATCATTAAACGGCCATCGTGCGGATTTAGATATTATGAGAAAGATCATAATTAAAAGACGTGAGTGGGTAGACGGAGGAGGAATAATGATGATAATGATAATGGCCATTATCCGTAGTGATGATTATGAAGCTCATTACCCAAGGAGATGCTGATGGACTTCTCCCGTCTTCTCTCTCTCTCTCTCTCTCTCTCTCTCTCTCTCTCTCTCTCTCTCTCTCTCTCTCTCTCTCTCTCACTCTCTCTCTCTCTCTCTCTTTCTCTCTTTCTCTCTCTCTCTCTCTCCTCTCTCCTCTCTCTCTCTCTCTCTCCTCCTCTCTCCTCTCTCTCTCTCTCTCTCTCTCTCTCTCTCTCTCCCTCTCTCTCTCTTTCCCTTCCTCCCTCCCTCCCTCCCTCCCTCTTTCTCTTTCCCTCCCTCCCTCCCCCCCTCCCCCCCTCTCTGTATGTGTATCTTTCTATCTATCCAACTCTCAGTCTCCCACTATCTATCTCTGTCCATGTTTCTATTTGTTTACCCATCTATCTATCTATCTATCTCTATGTCCCCACCCCAATACTTGCCATTTCTTTCCCAAGGAATACGACGGGTGGTTCTATTTCATTTACATAATTAAGGAGATATTATCATAATGTTATGGGGAAT
>NC_051395.1:13637644-13640144 GCF_015228065.2 Penaeus monodon | reverse complement strand
TAAGATATGGCAGTAGAATTTACCGCTCTTATCTCTCCCTCCTTCAGGTGGTTCGAGCCGTTCGTCATGCAGTGGCTGAACGAGAACGACGACGTGTCTCTCGAGTATCTCAACGGTGCCTTCCAGAGAGACAAGAAGGACGAGGTATGTAGTTTTTCTCTGCCTGCTCCTCTATAACTGTGTTTCAGAAAAGGCAGGGATTTCACGAGACTGCATTTCTTAAAAGCATATACGGTAAAACTTCATTTAAGAGTCGTACCCAGCGAGAATACCACCTGACGACCATTCTGTTCCTCTCCCCCAGTTCCCGCCAAGTTCCGAAAACTCCCTCTTCTCCAACTCCGTGGTGGACGTGTTCACGCAGCTCACGCAGTGCTTCGGCGTCGTGTCGAAACTCGAGTGTCCGGACCCCGAGATCTGGAAGAGGTTCATGAAGAGATTCGCCAAGACGATCGTCAAGGTCCTCCTGGCTTACGCCGACATCACCAAGAAGGAGTTCCCCAACTACGTCACGGACGAGAAGAAGGTAAGCTCAAGGATTTTTTCGGTTCTTTTTTTCCTCTGTTTCCTCTGGGAATGGCTATAGCATAACAGCGACTACATGAACTGTGGCTTGACTCGTTCAACGTGTGTCTTTTCAGGCGTGTATCTTGATGAACAACATCCAGCAGTTGAGAGTACAGTTGGAGAAGATGTACGAGAAGATGGGCGGAGAGAAGCTGGAGGAGGACGTCGCCACCATCCTCAACGAGCTTCAGGCGTCCCTCAATACTGTGCTCGACGAGCTTGCGCACAAGTTCGCCAAGAGGTCGGTTCTTGAGAAAGGGATTTTTTTCTTCTTCTTAGAAGGAATGTCTAAGAGGAAGTCTATTGGTTTAGTTTGCGGCGAGGCAGCTTTGTTATAAAATGTCTTCAGTGTCTTATTAAGATGAGCCGGTACTCATGATACAAAAAGGAAAATTGTGCCTTTAGTATATGTTCCAAGTCAATACTATATATAAAAATGTAACCAACACAACCGAGAGCCTGACCCCACCGTTCCCCGACGCAGCCTGGAGGTCCGCATCGCCGTCAAGGTGAAGGAGATGGGAGACAAGCTGGCGGCGGTGAAGGGCACGGGGCAGGTGCAGCCGTCGCAGCGCAACGCCGTCATCGTGGAGGCTGACGACGTGTTGGTGCCCCTCATGGATCTTCTGGAGGACTCGTTGTCTCTATACGCGCAGTCTTGTGAGAAGACGGTGCTCAAGCGACTCCTCAAGGAGCTGTGGAAGATCGTCATGACCACCATGGAGAAGACCGTCGTCCTGCCGCCGATGACTGACAAGGCTGTGAGCATTTTTATTTTTCGTAAATTATAATGGATAATGATTTCCTCTTCTTTTTTATTAGCTGTCAAGTGATGTATCATTCTTCTTCAGATCAAAAACTTTACTCAAGTATACCCTGGGAATTTGATTTAACTTATTTAATGATGGCTGTAAGCGTTACCCGTTCCCGACAAATGAATTAGATTACATTATACATATCCTGTTTACATCAAACGGAACACTACACTCTTAGTAATAAGAAATCAAACATGGTTAGTAATAGATAAATGTTTGCGTGTAAATGATACCACTCTACGAACCAAATCGAAAACTAGACCTTCTTCCCCCCTAAATAAAAAAAAAAACACAAAAATATATTTCTTCTACGCACGCTGCTACTCCAGATGATGCTTAAGAACCTGACAGACAACGCTAAGAACTTGGCAGCGAACGCCAAGATCGAAGACATGTCAAGATTGTTCAAGAACCAACTCGCGGGCGGCAAAGACGTGAAGAATGCTGTCTCCAACATCATGGTCAGGAAATACAGCGTCTTGGAAGATGTTTATGGCTATGAGATACACCTTTGTTTTGATGTTGATGTTCCTTTTGTTTTCTGATTTTCCTTACTGTGGACTGGTTATTTTCCCGTATGTAGATATGTTGCACAGAAACACAATAGAAATGTTGGTTGTACTTATATATGTTTTCGATGATATACATATTTCATCGGTTGTGTTTACACAGTAGAAAGTAGTGTATTCTGTTGTTGTTTTTTGTATTTTACATTGTGTACTTGTTCGTTTTAAGTTTGAGTTCACAAAATCACTGTTGGCATGCATCTTTTATGGTGGTTGTGTTTTAGGATATGTTTTAATATTTGCATGACCATTTGCTGCAAGTATATGCAATGACATGATTTATTTTGCTTCGAGTATATAGGTTTCTATGAGATTAGTTGTTGTTTCAAATTATGTAGTATTATATTATGGGGGTTTGTAGAGTACAACCCTATTCTGTATGTAAAGTATTGTTGCTTTTAATTTTGAGTACACGTATGCACATCAGCTTTAAACGTCAACAAAGTTTACAGTTTAGTCTATATTCATTTGCATATCAGCAGCACAACACCTGTAAGCATGCGACGAATGAGAATGCTATTCAGCATGTTAGAACTTCACACTGTGAAACAC
>NC_051395.1:13622644-13632644 GCF_015228065.2 Penaeus monodon | reverse complement strand
CTTCCTCCCTCTCCCCCTTTTATTTCCGATCTGTCCTGTATATGCGGCCAGATTCTGAAGCTTCTCGAAAAAGAAGAGGAGGTGGCCGCGCCTTATTCTTCCCGGCCTGCATTTTCGGGCACCCAGACTGAGTGTGTTGGCCTGTCACGTGGTCCTAGTACAGCCCTCTCCGTGACCACAATGGAGACATTATATCGTGGTTTATTGCTTGGAACTCTTCCTCTCTGACAACCCCTCAGTGTTCTTCATTCTCTACCGAGATGCTAAAGTAGCCGCTGTCCATCCAAGGTGTCCGTTTGAGATGATTGGAATGTCCACGAGAGAGTTCGTTGCTGTTGACGGAATGTTCTAGATCTGTGTGTCTACGTGTTTATGCGTTTCTTTCCTTTCTGTGTCTTTTCGGTTGCCGCTGTGTTCGTGGTCTTGCCAATTCTTTTGTTTTCGTTCTTTGTGCATGCTGCGGCTTTGTCATGTGGCAGCCTTTGACGGTTGCATTTTTATTACTATCCATACAGTTAGCGCCTTGTCTGCACAGTGGACGACTAGAGCATGATCTTTGTCACACACGACACCGCTGGGACTGACCTTTAAGTAAAGAGAGTTGCATGCTCAAAGGAAGGTTGCTTCAGACACCTTTCCTCCTTCTTCTATGTAAATACTTATATCTGTATCCATATAATGGTTAATACGAGACACCCCATTGTAATAGGAGAGGCAAGCATCAATGCTTTCAACCTCACTGCCACTGCAGTCTTGCTCTCGAGACTTTGCTAGTTTCCAACCAGCGATCCTGACAGAAGGACCAAATTGTGCCTCTCTCAAAGCGAGCGAGCACGAATCCCCAGGCGCAAGCAGCACGCATTCCCGCCCCCGCTAACGCCCTCTCCCTCTGCAGGCTCTACAGAGGAAGGCACCGTTGGCGAGATCAGCGTACAAGTGGACCTGTACACGCACCCGGGCACTGGAGAACAGCGCATCAACGTCAAAGGTAAGTTGTCCTTTGGATCCCCTGCCTCGCCGGGTTCTTTTTGGTAAGGAAGGTTAAAGGTAAGAGGATATTGCATGGGAAAGGTGGTGCATTGATCAAGGTACGGGTAGGCTTAATTCATCTTCAAGCTCACATGGAGATCGAAATTCATTCCACTTATATGTGGGTCTCTTTTTAATAAAAGCTAATAGTTTTGAATAAAAATTTAAGTAGTATTTTATGTACTGAATTGATATAACACTTTCCAAGTCCAGTAGCAATGCATTTCTTTTATGACGGAGGTATTTCCCCACTTTTCTTTGATCATAAAAATGTTGAATAAGAGCTGCTTCCATTGCTCATCCTCCCTCCTCCCTCGCAGTGGTGGCGGCGAACGACCTCCGGTGGCCAACGACGGCGGGCGGGATGTTCCGACCGTTCGTGGAGGTGAACCTGATCGGGCCGCACCTCGCCGACAAGAAGAGAAAGTTCGCCACGAAGTCCAAGTCGAACAGCTGGTCGCCCAAGTTCAACGAGAGTGTCCAGTTGTGAGTGACGCTTGTTGGTTTCTGGTTTCCGCTTTGGGGTTCTGGCTGAGAGCGATTCCCCGTTTGCTGGATTCTGTGATTTCCTGAACTAGATGAAAATTAAAATATTTGTCCTAATATTGCAGATACTGTAGTGTGTAAAAATATCCTTCATTCTACTCAAAACGAATCATTCCCTACATCAGTAAGACCCCACAACAGAGCACAATTAAAGGAAGTCCTATAGCGCGACCTATAACTCGCGCCCTTGCTCCCTCAGCTTGATCGGCAGCGAGGAGGGGCCCGACAGCTTCGAGCTCCACATCTGCATCAAGGACTATTGCTTCGCTCGCGATGACCGGCTGGTGGGCGTGGCCGTACTCCAGCTCAGGGACATCGTCGACCAGGTGCCGTGAAGAGATCTCTGGTTCTCGTGTTTGATGCTGTGATTTTTCCATGTTATCATGTTGCCTCCCCCCCTTCTCTCTCTCTCTCTCTCTCTCTCTCTCTCTCTCTCTCTCTCTCTCTCTCTCTCTCTCCTCTCTCTCTCTCTCTCCCTTCCTCTCTCCTCTCCTCTCTCTCTTCTCTCTCTCTCTCTCCTCTCTCTCTCTCCCTCCTCTCTCTCTCTCTCCCTTCTCTCTCTCTCTCTCCTTCTCTCCTCTCTCTCTCCTCCTCTCTCCCTCTTCTCTCTCTCTCTCTCCTCTCTCTCTCTCTCTCTCTCTCTCTCCCTCCCTCCCTCCCTCCCTCACTTTTTCAATCTCTCTCTTCCTCCCCCTCCCTTTCCCTGTCCCTGTCCCTGTCCCTGTCCCCTGTCCCTCCCTTCCCCCCCGCCCCCAAGCAAGCCCCTAACGGCCCGCCTCCCCCGCAGGGATCGTGTGCCACGTGGCTGTCCCTGGGCAAGCGGTGCCACATGGACGAGACGGGGTGGACGGTGCTGCGCATCCTGAGCCAGCGCACCAACGACGAGGTGGCCAAGGAGTTCGTCAAGCTCAAGTCCGAAGTTCGAGGAGAACCACCCATCACCCAGTAAAGCAGGAGGACAAACAGGAAAAGCGGCGACGGAGGATGAGAAGACTGTGGGAGAAGAGGAGGAGGAGAAGGAGGGGAGGAAAGTGCGTGAAGACACTGGAGGTGAAACCTCGAAAAAAGGAGAGAGAGAGTGAGAGAGCGGGAGAGAGAGAGAGAGAGAGAGGGAGGGAGAGAAAGAAAAAAGTACACTGTTCCTCCTGATGCTGTGGACGCGATGTTGGTGGACATCCTCGTTATTTAGTGTTTAGTGTGTGTGTGAGTGAGGGTCGCGCCAGCCAGGGCCGAAGGAGCTCAATGAGGGAGCTCCCCCCGGCAGGAGCCTCGCCCCCCCATGCCCCTCGAAGCCCTGGCGAGGCGGACCTCAATCGTCCATGGAGACTCGATCCATGCGAAAGTCTGCGTGCATGGCTGCTGATGGGTCATGAAGCACAAATATTGAATTAGCGTAACTAAACATTTGGGGTTAATTGATTAATCTGGATTATTGTTGGGATTTTACATATTGTAACTTTTTGTATCATCAGAACGATTGTTAATAGATGTATTGAGCCGGACCTCCCGCTGATGTAGGCAGAACTGTTTAACGATTACTTATAGATAAAACCAAAACCAAAATGGGATTTAAAATACGAAACTTGAAAATACAGTACGTTGCGGCCGTGCAGGACTATGAGAGGAAATGTCTGTGATACAGTATTGTGACTGATTACCCTGGACTCAATGTATGGACCGTCAAGAAGGTATAGTAGATAAGTGCAGAGTTACAAAATAATAATCCGTACAGAAGCTATGTGTTCTCACTTCAATGGAATACAAGTTCTCTGCTCTTCCAAACCTTGTTTAAAAGTTTGTAAAATAGTATTTTCAGTCATTTAAAGATGATGGTGTTCATTCTGTATAATATATTACTGGTAAGATGTACAACATATGCACCAGTGACAGTAATATATAATTATTATGGAAGTGCCCCAGTAGCTTCGAAGTGTCAGCGTGGCAAGCGCCGCCATGCTGCTGTCCCATTTTCTGTGCTGGTGTGAAAGAAAACGACTGAACCGAAGGGCTTACTTTCCCATTTGCTGTTAAGTGGTCATAGGGTAAGTCTGCTGTTTTGTGCTGCATTACTCTTTACTTCTCTTTAAGCGAGAAAAAAGCGTTGATATTCTAATTAATCACGTGGTTTAAGTTGTGAGCACAAATTCTTATTTTTCTATGTGATCATGGCACATATTATCAAAAGGTGCACATTCATATTTCGCCTTTGATCAGATTGAGTAAGCAATCTATATTGTACATATCATTTTACCCTTAGGTTAGTCTTTGTCTGTAATTATATTCATGATTGGATGACTGTTAAGTATTTTCCCAAATTTATTTTAGCTGGTTCTAGTCCACAAGCGTCGGCCATGGCGGGAGCAGGACGAGATGTTCGTTCATCAAACCCTCTAGTCTTTTAGCGGTGCATTTATTTGTCCCGAAACCCGCTTTAGTAAGCCACGGCCGCACACGTTGATAGGGACGATTTTCCTACTCACAACACGGAGAAAATAGCCGTTATCAGAAGAGGTGGAAAAGGCTCACTTTGACCGGTAGCGGGATATTTGTTGGTAGTTGATGTTTACCGGCGTGTGTGTGCGTGTGTCAAGTCTGTTTCATCTGGACTATCAGTATGTTTATTAACAAAAATATAAATAAAACGGGCACATATTGTACCTGTTTATTATTGGCATGTTTGAACTTTTGCCGTGACAGGCGGATTAGTGCAATGGCTGACGGCTGTAAGTATCCAGGAGTATTTTGTACAAGATTCACAGCCTTGGGAACCGCTGATGTTACCTGATCGCCGGTCCGGTGAAGCTGCGTGCAAGTGTATTGTAAATAGAACAAAACGTGAAAATTACGAAAACAAAAACTAAATTGAGGGAGTGGAAATTTAAGACGATGCTTGATCAACAAACTCATTTTCTATAGACATTGCCATTTGTATGCATAACAGTGCTGGATACGAAATGTTTTCTTTCTCACACACACCAAAAATTGCGAGGGTTTCTCTGGAAATAGGAATTGCTCGAGTACCAAACTGTAAAAAAACAGGAGCTAAAAAGAAGCCCACTTTGTATATAAACCAGTCAAAATAACTTAAAGATACTCCCAGCGACCAGCCTATGATGATGGCAAACTTAAAAGACAAACGAGGAGCTCTTCTGAGCGGCGCCGCCTCCTCGACCGCTGGAGCTCGGCCTCCAGACACTTCAAGTCGGAGGGACGGAGACCGGCGGCGGCGGCTGCGGCGGAAGGGCGTCGCGAGGGGGGTCGTTGCATGCCTGTGCGAGCAAGGATCAGATTCTTCCAGTTGTGTGTGTATATAGTCGCCCTTATACCCAAGAAAACTACTTTCATGCTATACACTTCTGTTGTCCGGTCTTTTCCTCCATAGCACACAGATCATGCCTGGGGAGCGACCTGCGGACCCAAGGGGAAACGCCCGTGGAAAAAGGGGAAAGCTCTCTCCAGCCTCGTTCCTTTCCTCCCTCTGTCCCTGGCTGCGTTTGTGGTTCAGTTCCTCGTCATTCCGACACCACGCTGCATCTGGTGGTGCGAGCGGGGCCGTACGAGCATCCCCAGGCGTGTGACATAACTTATACCTAAAAAGAAAAAAAAAACTTGTATTGTTACGTGTTGGCATGCTGTTACCGACTCGAAGAGGCCAGGGGATTCTTTCTACGACCTGAGGTGACCAAAAGAAAGGGAAAAAAGAAAAGAAGAGAAGAAGAAAAGGAAAGACGAAGCAGGTTCCAAGAATCCTCTGTCCGCCTCTTTACCCTAGATTTTTATGATCCCACCTAGTTATCCCACGCAGCATGAATGGCAAGGTCATCACTACAGGATATGTAAAGAGACCTCACAGGGAAGATGTGCAGTCTCAGTTCAAAGCTTTTTGAGTCATTACACCCATCTAGATGTAAATATGTCATTTATCATCGTGAGTGCGATAAAAAATAAAAATCAAGACCTATTTGATCCGTATCACACCTCTCTTAGTCGGTGGCTATGCCTTTAGTTCGCTCCCATGGTGGTACCTTGCCCATTTGTTGACTTCAACTATGGGAGACCACGATCCCATTTTTGACAACTTGTGTGCCTTTCTGTACCAATAATAAGTCCCAGGGTGGATCCACGAACTTTAGTTGTTTCCCCCTCACCATAGACGCAGCTCCAACATGGCGGTGGGTACGCGGACAGTGCGGGCGGTCACACACTATCACACGACACCATAAGGACACAATACACCCCCGCGGCGCAAACACATACAAACGCGCCACCGGGAAGGACACTTACCTCTAGGGATACATTTACATGTGCTACTCAAACCACCATACTTTTCTTCTTGGGGTACACTGTAAGACTGTCTGGGACATACATAATTGTACAATATATGGGGTGTATATACACACATTTATGACAAGGCAGCACACATCTTCCATTAGGGACACACGTCATCAAAGTACGTAAAGTAATACAAGCGTCAGCCACATATACAACTTGAAGGGCACTTTTATTGGCACTCGAATGGTGCACATCCAATACAATTCAGGGACAAACACACATTTAAACTATTAGCATATGAACGTCAGTACACATTCACTTCAGTAACATAAACACCCTACGGTTTACACCAATACAATTCCATACACACGCGTATACACACATATTCCCTCTTTGGGCCTTACACACACGCACATACGTCCCCACTTCGGGCCCTATACATACGCACACACACATAGTCGGCCGCCACACACTGTGAGCCCGAGAGTCCTGTGAGTAACTTGAAGAATACCAAGCGGTGCTCGCAGAGGCCTCTCGCGAAAGGAAAACCAGGCAGAACGGCAGGCGGTGTGAGATGCTGCTCACATATAACGTGTTAATCCTACTTGTATCTGTGTATTTCTAAACAAATTATAAAACGCAACTCTCTGTGTATGCCATTACAGTTATAACTAATGCATTAAACTATATAATGTAATGAAACACTGTACGTCTGTTGATAACTATACAAAGGGTATCATAATGCATGTTACAATGCTTATTTGTGAATATCGTAATGCTTTCTCTTGCTCTCAGTCTCTTCGTATACTAGGGGTTCCAGCTGTCCCGCCCTGCACTGCCTGCCGTACGACCACGCCACCGCCAGGGGCTATGGCCAGTCAGATGATTTTTTATTTTCCACTTGGTATCGCTGTCCTCTGAAGATTCTCGTCAGATTTTCTTGTTAATGTGAGTGGGATTGAAGACGAAAAGTTTGGGTTTCCGTTGGTAGATGTGAATGAAGAGCTGCCTTATTTTTTTGTTTCACATTTCCTTCCTTTGGATCAGATCCGATGGTTAGTACAACTCACAGGTTCGTCTTCTGTCCCAGTGTCGAATGGTTATTGGCATTCATATTATATCATATTAATTCCCAAGTGAATCGTAGTCCTATAGTTGGTTTTGTTAATATTATTCCTCTATCTGAAAATAAAGGCCCTTTGAGTAAAACGTGTCTATATTTATCCTTTTGCAAATCAATTCATCTTCAAGATCTCAGATTACAGAAGCTTTTTTTTTTTTTTTAAGAACACTAATTTCTTATTGAATTGAACTGATAAATGTATACAGGAATATAGTTTGTTTGGTGTTAGGTTCCTTTAGAAATCAAGATATCTAGAAGCATCTTTTAAAACAGAGAATTGGCTGGAAAAAAAAACACCCACAATCAACAAATTTTACCAAATAGCTGAACAGTCGTATCAAATTATATCTGATTGTGTTGTCTGAATGTTAATTCTGACATGTAGAAAAATATAAAAGAGAATGAATATCTTCACAGCTCAAGAGAAATATCTGACGCGCTTCGATTATATCATCAGAAAATTTGCACGCACACACTTTCAGATGAATATATAATCGAAACGCATCAAATGCACCTTCGATTACCTCTGTATTATTTGAAGGCAACTATTATCCTTTAAGTAACAAATGGAAAACACAAACGGCACTCGGGCTTAAACATCAGTGTTTGCCAAATGACTAACCCAAGCAATCCGAGCGGTTTCACAGACCTTACCTGTTCGCTCGTGTGTATTTGGCCGTGAAACCGATACGTGAATCGGCGCGCGTGCTTCTAATGCCAAACAGGTGAGGTGCTGCCGGTGGTGGGCTCGAGAGTTGCTTCTGTGCTTCTTTTTTTGTTTAAATGAATTACCGATATGCATTTTTTTTTTCTTCTTCTTCTTTTATTGTGATTAGATTTTTTTTTTGTCCCAAGAGAATTAAAAGAAGAGAATGGGTGAGATTCCATGAACCGTATAAATTTTGAAAGATGTTTCAAGAGAAGAAAATATTCCGCCAGCATAGCTCGATGATCATTATGAGACCATTTTATATACATAACACATTCCTTATATATTAAATGATACCTCACTTAGTACAGTCGATATGGCAGGGTTTTATTACCATGAAATCAGATAGGAAGATACGCTAATCGTGTACAATTAAGTTTATCACTAACAATGAGACGAGCAACATTCACCATTGCAAGTCTCTAAGCTTAAATACTTCCGCGAATTTTCTTTGACGTATTGCATTTTATCGCCTTGCCTTGTTAGGCTACGGCAAGGTACCTCCATCAATGACTCATTTTATGGACGTGTCTGCAGATAACAATAAGATGATACTTTCGTAGTTATCGTGCTGTTACGCGTTAAATAATGAAATTAATTAGTTAACAGTACTGGATACAAATGAGTGCTACATGAATAAGATGATAATGACTTTGAGTTGGCTACATCATGCAGTTACATAAGGTGTGGCAAAATATTTCCGAGATCACTTTCAGTTTTTACACTGCAGTAACATATATATATATATATATATATATATATATATATATATATATATATATATATATATATATATGTATGTATATATATACATATATGTTTGTGTGTGTGTGTGTGTGTGTGTGTGTGTGTGTGTGTGTGTATGTGTATGTGTATGTGTATGTGTATGTATATGTATATATATATATATATATATATATATATATATGTATGTATGTGTGTATGTATATATATATATATATATATATATATATATATATATATATATATATATATATATAAAGACCAAAACTTTAGTTGCACAGGGGTTGCAATAGAAAACTGACTGAAATAAATGAAAGTAACTTGTACAATATCAACACATCTGGTTCATCATAATTGCATAATATACATCAAAGATCAATATTACAGTGTTCTAAGTGTATGTAGCAAAGTGATATCATTGCAGACAAGCTGTTCGTGTCTCGTGCAGGAACGTTGCAGGCGTGTTAAACACTGATCTGTAGATAGGAAAATGCATTAGTGCCATCGCACTGCATATGCTTCATGAAATAGGCATTAAGTCTGTTTGCGTTTTCTGTTTTTTTTTCTTGGGGGGGGGTTCATGCATCAACGTGTGTATGTTCTGTGTTATGTATGCGAATGTGACCGGTGCGATGTTCTGACACACATTAAGCAAGTGAACAAACTGATAAGGCAAGTGAACAAACTGATAAGGCAATTAAATCGAACGAATATTTAACTGCATCTTCATAGGAAGCACGTACACACACCCCTCCTCTTTATATTCCTAACAACTCTCATTTCCTCTGCCTGTGTCTATCCCTGTTATTTTCTAATTGACTTTCTTCTCCGTTTATTACCGGTGTACTTATTGCTTGTTATGGTCTTTTAAGTTCTACTGTTATCACTTATCACATCACATCTCTTATCCCCCATTCGCATCTCGTGTTACAGTTCCCAATGTTTTCATTAATCATCTTCGTATTTGTTATCTATCCTCCCTTCGGTATCTTTATAACTAACATTCTACACACTATTTTTTTGTGTTATTTATTCTCACTTTATCTTTCTACTGATGTCGAATCTTCTATAACCTGCTGATATAAGATTAACTGATAAAATATTTTTTCCTTCTGAAAATGAAAACCATTTCTCATGTACGAATTAAAATGCATGGGAAATTATTATAACTTTTTCATTTCTATTGGTAATTCAATTTGTGCGCTTTGTATCCGCACCTCAAGTATGAGATAAATACCCAGTTATTATTTATCCTTTGTTAACCATGATATTTCATATGCAATGCCCATCGTCATCTTCTCGAGTTCATGATCATTAGACTGTCTGAAAACCATACAAGGGAAACCGAGAAGATAATATGCAAATTAATAGCAACACTGAAACTAATGGTCATGAAATCCAGCACCATGACTCAGTATCTCCCGAAGCGATGGACAACACTAAAACTACATTTCTGACTGCTAGTGTTTCAAAAGGAATTTGCTTATTCGGCCGTGCAGTGGTCATAAGATAATGTGATTGTACTAACGAGCTCGATGGTGTATAAGCATCGCAGAACAAATAACCCGCAAGGCCAA
>NC_051395.1:13615144-13620144 GCF_015228065.2 Penaeus monodon | reverse complement strand
TAGTATTCTAAGGCAAGTGTTTTCAGATAGAGTGGTGTTACTGTGACCGTTTAAGCTAGATTGCAAGTAATCAGATCGATAATTCATTCGTTAGTTCCTCTCTTTTAAAATTTGATTTAAACGAGACTGGATTTAAGGGATTTTAAGTCAGCTAGATTTATGAGACGAGAAATTAAATTTGTGATGCAATATTTTCTGTGATACTCCTAACGCCAGTCATTTTATAAGCTTCATAAATCATAAATCGCACGCACTGAAGACGTTAATGTTCGCCTACAACATCACAGAGAGCAAAGATGTCCCGCCGTCTCAGAGATCGTAACAGTCCTGCTTCCACCACTCTCTGCTGTTGTTTCTGTCACTTGGAATCTTGTTTAGGGATCTGTTGGATCTGGGACGGAGTGACGAGGCCCCGGGTCGCCATCTGTTGAGGACGGAGACGCTGATACTTCACAGCAGGGAAAGCTGCGAGTTTTTTTCCGGCTAATTTATTAAAATTATTTAAATGTCAATCGATATAGACCTCTTGATGGAATACATTTCAATGATTGATAGCAATAGCAATACTTACCTATACAATTTTGACCAAGAGTGTTAACTGAATTCTGCCCCCACTGCAATAAGGCGCAGCATAAGAAATACCGATCAACCACTATTACCTATGATCTGAAAGCAGAGACAAAATTGCCATTAGTAACTCCGAGTTTTGCACAAGGACAGAAGAAAAAGAAGAAGCTACATCAAGGGAAGACTGCTTTTTGGGCCGTGGCAGGACAAGGGCAAATTTATGTGTTCGTACATTGCCAAGCGCTGACGGACCTGCTTTAACACACGAGAGCTTGAAGTTCCTCACGTCACAGTCATTCATCTTTTGGATTCGGACAAAGGCTGCTGTTGCAAATGCCAGTCTATCAACAGTACTGCTAGTCAGTCGGTCCTATGTCAATCCTAGAAGCATAATATCAGGCTCATTACACAAATAACGATCGTGTAAATATAGAATAAATAGTAATGATTGTTTAAGAAAACCTGAATCCAAATGTACATACGCATTAGCACTATACACGCGCCTTCTCAGGACCCAGATGAAATGAGGGCAAGGATTACACTAGAATTTGCAATCTCGTTTTAAGTCCGGATTATTTGCTATGATCATACGACAGCAAGAGAGAGAGAGCGAAGGGAGAGGGAATGAGGTTGAAAAAAACAAACAAACATACACAATCATTTGGAGAGGTTTAGCAATAATGCAAGGGTACAAAGACACCTCAAAACACGGAAGAAGAGAAGGTATCCAAAGGTTAGATTGAGGTCTGAACTCTGAGCTGATGCAAACGTCTGCAGCGAAATAGCACGATAAAAAAGAGAAGATTTAGAGAAATTGTTGTTGTGACACAGTGGATAATATCTGCGCACGGTAAGATTAACACAACATAAGTTCAGTTGACTCAACAACATACGAGTTACTACGAGGGAAAGAGAGTGAGTAAGAGTTGATATTCTGCCCTCACTGCTTGACATGTAGCTGGCGTCTTGGGGTCAAGCCTTGCAGTCTTATCGTCCGGACTTGAACTGCATAAGGAATCATTTTTCTTTCAAGACGTGCAGGTTGTCACACGGATATAATCATGCCTCGAAAAAATACTTCTTTGGTTCTGTATATTTCTGTTGGAATTGTCGATATTCTTTCGGAACATTATATTGCATTTATTTTGGGATTGACAAGAAAATAATATAGATTTTTTTTCATAACTCATGTGAAAAGCTGAGTTGTCATTTTTCTTTTAAATTTTCTTTGTGGTTTCATCACTTCATACAGCCTTATTTTCTTTCGTTCAGTTGATACAGACGCCGTTTAGATATCAGAACTAAAATTGTGTTTACGTGACACTAAGGCCCGTTCCCTCCTTTAATACACGGATATCCAGAACATTGCTGACCTAGATCACAGCTTTAAAGACAAGGAAAACCCACCAAGCTTTGTGTTTCGAAGGAGGAACGTATTTCTTTTCCGGGTTTCATTTGCTAAGTAACAAATCTTCAACCTTTTTTCTCCACATCTTTCTCCTTCCCCTTCCCTTATGTTTCTAATTCCACTACATTTTCTTCCACATTTTTCCCATATGTTTTCTGGTCTCTCTCCTTTCTCCTATTTTATCATCCTCTTTCTCCCATTCCTCCATTTCCTCTTTACCCACCTCTTCTTCCACCTCATATCCTTTTCTACCTCCTCCTCATCTGCTTCCATCTCATTTCCTCCTCTCTTCCCTCCTCCCCATTTTTTTTTCTCCGCCTTTCTACCGCCTTCCCCCTCCAGACGTGGCCAGTCGCGACAACTCGTCCCCATCCATCATACTCCATCTGCATCCTTGGCATTATTGTGTTCCTCGACCTGTCCCGGGGAGTCGCCACTGATAACATCGCAGGGAAAGACTCGGGAGGTTTAATTTTCGGTTTCTTTTCTTTTTTTTTCTTTCTTTCTTTTTCTTTTCTTTTGATACGCGCCTGATTCGGACAAAACTTGGGTTTGAAGTGTAAGTTTTCTGCAATATTTTTTTTTCTGTCTTTTCCTTATTTCTGTTAATTCTTACATTTTTTTCCAAATCCGTTTTCTTCTTTTTTCTCACTATATTTTTAGGTACGAATTGTTGATAACATGGACGAACAACTGTAGAAAAAAATAGAAAGTCAGAATAACTTAGGGGAATTAAAATATTCTTTGTGAAAATATGAAGATAAAGAAACAGATTCCACCATGACCGGCAAATGCTTCAAATAAAATAAAAGTGTGCAGGTGTTTCGAAAGTGTCGTACGGAGCAGACAGTCATAAGAACTGATGAAAAGTGACGCTGGATTGCAGATGGCGCCGCGACCTGGAATGTATTTGGTATGGAAATGGAGGTACATGTAATACAGAGCTGTCGGGTTTGTTAAGTATCATACCACAACCTGAAAATTATTTCGTTGTACAGTGTAGGAAAACGCGGTCCAGTTAGAATTACAACGAAAGCAATTATCAACATGGAAAAAAATGCGTGGGAAGAGAAAGTGAAAACTATTTAAAAGGATAAGAACCAGAAGGCGGAAATACAGGTGGCGAAGGGGCGGCGCGAAGGCAGGAAAAGGAAGTTGGGCGACAGCGAGGCGACACCCGACGCTGCGACGACAGATAATGACACCGGGGACACGCTTTTCCATTATCTAGGGCCTTGGGGGTGACCAAGCAACCTTATGTCGATCGACCGATGGTGTGCTGTAAATCCCTTTTTTCTCACCTAGTGTTTTTATTTTAAAGAAAAACGGATAATACCGAGGTGAAATGATGCACGTGTTATTCAGCCACTGGTTAAAACGGTCTAACGAAAAAGAAAGTACGGTAGAAAGAGGTTAATACCTGCACGTAAAAGAACGCGTGTAGCTGTAAAAAAGAACAGGTATTCCAGTTTCAAGGTATGTTTTCAACTCCGTTATCGCATCAAAGCTCATGTAACCGTCTTTACGATTATATCTATTACAATCTTCACACTTTTACTTTCGTATAAGGGCAGTGCAGTTAACAGGCGAACCCTACCACGTCACACCAAATTGTTCCTTTAAATGTTTCACTATTTTCTTCCTCGGATTTTCTCGCGATGACTCACAGGTGAAGCCCAGGCAGGGTTCGAAGAGCCTCCGTCGCTTCGTCTCGTGTGCCAGGGTGCTTCGAAGCCTCCCCGCGCACGAACCTTTCCATCCCGCGCGGCTGCAGGCTATGCGGGGTGGACGTTCACCCCCGCTGATATGAATACCTGATTCTTCCTGGCGATTGCTTCCTCTCGCTCGTCTGGCTTTCTTCGTTGGTCTTAATTAATGATTCCTTTTCGAATAGAGGGTGTGATGGTAGATATAAGAAGGGGTTAGCGAGGTACACTCGTTGATTCACGGCTAGGGAGACACAACAGGTGTTTGCGACGGAGGCGTGACGTGAGACGGGGAGATCGGTGGTATTGGAAAGTGCGGCGGAGCAGAAAGTGGTAGCGTTAAAGTGTGATACCATTACGTTATGTGTATTGTTGCGTGTCAGTAAGAGTGCCAAGATAGGCCTCGGAGATAAGGGAAAACCATTTTAGCGAGGCGACCATTCTTGTGCGGCGGTTTAAACAGTTTAAAGCGTTTAGAGATAACCTATTTGGGCGAGGGTTTCTGTTCCATAGGTCTGCACTTTTTTTAATAGGTGTTGTAAATTGTTTATCCCGCGGACATAGCAGAGGTCGATGCAGCTGATGAATAAATATTTATGTAAAACTGGTCTGTTAATCAAGCTATACGTTTGTAAACATAAGTAAATGTACATCAAGAAGAGAATAGCTGCTTGGATGATGGCAAGGAATCATGGATTTAAGGAATTTTGATCATGGGAAATATATCACATTTATCTAATAATGTGGCTGAAATATTACATGAAGTACTTCCGCCGGTATCTGAACAGGGTGAGGGTACCCTGGTGTATGTGAAGCGGCCATAGTTGTCAAGGTACCGGGAGAGACACCTGTCATCAACAGTTACGTTTCTTGAGCAAAGGGCCATGACGAATTTAGTCATTACCCATCGCTCGAGGAATAAAATGCGTGTTCATAAATAACACGAGCTTTAAATAGAGAACGAGACGGCATGCGAGGTGCATAATAACAGAATATAGTTAGTCAAGGGAGGCTGGGCGAGTGCAGGAGCGAGGCGGCCTGTAGCAACACTGCCGACCCGGGTCACCAGTGAACACGTAGTCGCACACGCTGCTCCTTCACATCGGCTTTATCCTCGCATTATCCATATTTATCCTCATGTCATCATTTTAATTTAGTGGGTAAGAGTTAAAAAGTTAATATGATTCCATGCTCTTTCAATGAACAGCGCGGGAGGTCAAACGAAGTTGAAGACGATGGCGGCACCTCGCAACTCCCGCCGAGGCAGGACTTGCATCATCATTGCCGTGTCGTGCCCAGTGTCACTTGGACAACTGGTG
>NC_051395.1:13582644-13585144 GCF_015228065.2 Penaeus monodon | reverse complement strand
AGGAAAAAAAGAAAAAATAATAAGTTGCTGAGTTTATTCATAGCGTGGATCCGGGCAAGCTTTGAGGAGCAAAAACTGGCGTGCAAGGTGCATTGGTATGCCGGGAAGCTGAGCCCATTAATGATGTATGCGGCATGGTGGTCTTGCCTGGATGCTGGAGGATGCCCGGGGTGTCGGGAAGGGGGGGGGTTAGATGCTGCCGGTCGGGTTCCTGAGTGTGCCACGGCCACACACATGCACACGCGCGGATGTCGAAACTTTAAAGGGACTGGTGAGGGGGGAGGAGGGGGAGCATGCACGCGAAAGCACTTGCAAGGAATAAGTAGCGAGCGCATGTGCACATAGAGGGACACCCATACAAATAAACATAAACACGAGGATATTTCCACTCGTCTATTCATACCGAGATCCTCCTAAATATTTGATATTCACCGATAATGATGCGCTGTGTCTCTGGGTGTGTAAGGGGAGTGGCTATCAGGTAGTATAAGACGGATGGTAGTCACTTAATACATGGACGGATAACGCAGCATAAGCAACTCTGTTTACAATAAATAATAATTTGCCATACACATGCTTTTTAAGGTCTTCGTACGGTATATATCTCCATACGGCAAAGGTCGTATTTCCTTTGTACACAGTTTCATTATAATACTCTATAATGCTTATATCTCAGGGGTTTCCATATATCTAAACTTGTATCTCTGAATATGCTTTTTACATTTTCCATTTGTAGTGGTATGATAAAGGTCCAGGATTTATTACCATTATGATACCAGTATTACTGTTGTTGTTTTTATAGTACTTCGAATGTGAGCCCATAAACCCTTCACTTTCTACAGGAATGAAATGCAACTGATATCGAAGAAGTTGCAGCAATAAAACTGCATCGTAAAAAAGATTTATTAACACGTATCGATTGAACAGGACGCGACGGCAGCAAGGGAGACTTGAAATATGAAGAAGGATGATGAAGGAAGAAGGGAGGGGATGGGGTGAAGGCGGGGAAGGGAGGGGGAATGGGATGGGATGAAGGGCGAAGCGGGGATGGGAGGTGAGGGGAAGAGGGGAGGGTGTAGTGAACACGCCCTTCGTTGGCCCCACGCGACCTCTCGCTGCCCAGGTCATTCCCCATGAATGGCTTTGGACACAATCATATACGACTGTACGTGACCTTTCGCCTGTTCGGACGACATATCTGAACCGCTGCAGTAACGGTCTTAATGTATAGACAACCAGTTACCTCTCGCGACATGGGTACAACAAACCACCTGTGTTCCCACCGCCAGGTCACGGAGGTAACCCCGAGGCTATCAAAACCGCGAGAGGGAGACTCCACCTTGCCGCTGCCATGTCTGTATATCCGCAATCCTGCAACTCCATCAGCATTATCAAAATCAGGTCATGTATCACAGTACCTGAAAGCAACATTAGATTAAGTGTTCCCTGACGAAAAGCGAGCGCTAGTCAACGTCAGTCATAAATAGTGGAAAGTGTGATCGTTACAAGTGACATATCACGTATCGAACATTCAGTGAGTGTTTTTTAAGGCTATGTATTAGTGTTTTACTATATTGTGTGTAAGGATAGAAATAAGTTTCGCGTTGCACATCTTCGTCAATTGCATAGGCATGTCCATGTATCGGTTGATGTACATGTATTCGTCCGTCGTTTTCGTTTGTGTAATATATTTCGTGTCTAGTGTATATAATATATTTCGTGTCTAGTGTATATAATATATTTCGTGTCTAGTGTATAAAAAGAAAAATATCTAAAAAGATAATAAGCTTTAAAAGGGGGAAGGTTGTAATCTTAACATATAAAAAGGGGTGAGACTAAGAACTAAATATTTGAATAATAGAATAAAACTTAATGCCTAACGTGTTTGAATAAAAACATACATAATGTAGTAAAAACAAAACAAAAAAATATATGAAATTGCTATGAACACTGAATGAAACCTACAAAAACTCGGTCAAATCACCATATATTATCAATTGCCATTGTAAAAAGTCAAAGGATCGGGACCCCTAGTCCCGTAGTAGCAACTACCTGTGCTTTCCCTTGTTAGTAAATGTAACGTCAGTCCGGAGAATTGCTGCAAGGGAGGAGAGGGGGGGGGCATGGGTTGGGATGAAGGGGGTTGAGGGGAAAAGGAAGGGAAGGGAAGAAGAGGGACGTGGGAAGGCAGGGGATGGGGGAAAAGAGGAAGGTGAGAGGGATGGGGAGAATGGGCACGGGGATGATAAAGGATGGGATGAAGTGAAAAGAGGAGATGGGGAGATGGGGACGGGCAAAGGGAGGGATCAGAAAAAGAGGGAAGGGAGGAGGAGGAGGAGAAAGGGAAGGGAGACGGGAGATGGAAAGGGATGGTATGAAGGGTGAAGAGGGGATGGGGAAAGGTATTGCGAATAGGGGGGGGGGAGAAAAAGTAGTTAGGGAAGGGGAGAGAGAGGAGAGCGAAAGGGATGACTGGGTGAAGAGAGAAGTGAGAGAATGG
>NC_051395.1:13570144-13572644 GCF_015228065.2 Penaeus monodon | reverse complement strand
TCTTTCTATCTTACGCCTTTAGTCTTTCAGGAAAGTGATTAGCTCTTCGTCGATATCATTTGCTATTTCCGGATGGGGTTAATTAGGAAGAGGTTAATTACCCAGGTGTCTAAGTAATGTTATAGTTAAGATAAGATAAAATTGGTATACCTATATGAAATGGTTAATTATTAAATGTGTATAGATATCGATAGGTGGGTAGACGTTTCGAACAAGCTGAGCAATACCTTATGTATATGGTAAGGGTGGTTCTGTAAAAGCTCCTTATATATCGGTCCCTGGTTGTTTCATTCTTCGTTCTCTCTCTCTCTCTCTCTCTCTCTCTCTCTCTCTCTCTCTCTCTCTCTCTCTCTCTCTCTCTCTCTCTCTCTCTCTCTCTCTCTTCTCTCTCTCTCTCTCTGACCCACTCTTTCACTCACTCAATCACCCTTTCTGTTTCATTCGTTTTGTTTTCCTAAGACCAAAGAAAAATCTAAAAAAAAAAGAAAAGAAAAAAGAAAAAGAAAAAAAGAAAAGAAAAAAAAAGAAAAAAAAAGAAGAAAAAAAAATATATATATTATTTAGTATGTTATATATATATATGTGTGTGTGTGTGTGTGTGTGTGTGTGTGTGTGTGTGTGTGTGTGTGTGTGTGTGTGTGTATATAGGCAAACAAAAATGATAAACAACACTAACAAATGAAAACGCAGCAGATACCAGACAGCCATACAACACTACCTAAACAACCGAGTCGCGCGACACCGACTGACCCGTTTCCCTCTCGACCCGAAGCTTAGCAACAAGGACTCTCTCACCGGACGCCCACGCAACGGCCCGGCGCGATACCCGTGTTTGGGGAGTCCGTTCGCCCTGCCCTGACTCAGGCACGGGACCCCCCTCCCTCTTCTCCTTCTCCTCCTTCTCCTCCTTCATCTTGTCTTTCTCCTTTTCTTTTTCCCCTTCCTTTTCCTTTTCTTTCTCTCCTTCTTTCCTTCCTTTCCTTTCTTTCTCCTTCTTCTCCTCCTCTCCTTCTCCTCTCCTCCTCCTCCTCCTCCTCCTCCTCCTCCTCCTCCTCCTCCTCCTCCTCCTCCTCCTCCTTCCTCCTCCTCCTCCTCCTCCTCCCTTTCTTAACCCCCATTCTCCCCCCCCCCTTCCCATATCGGCACGGAATGGCTCTTTCAACTGGCACGGGGAACCCTTCTCTCTCTCTCTCTCTTCCTCTCTCTTTTTGTCTATTTATTTATCTATTTATCGGTCTTTCTAGCTATTTATCTACTTATCGGTCTATCTAGCTATTTATCTATTTATTTGTTTCTTTTTCTCTTTATCTCTATCTATATCTGTCTATATGTCTACTTATCTATCTGTCTCTCTCTAATCCTACTCCCAAACCCCTTCACTTACCCGTGCTATCGGATAGGATCCCCTTTTAGCGGGTTCAGTGCCTTATACTTGTCAAACTCACCCTTTCTTACTGGATAGAAATCCGCCTTTTATTTTTTTTTTCCTTCTTTATCTCCTTTTTTCCTTTCTCAGCAGATGAAACCAGATAATCTTCACGGAGGAAAACACACCGGCGCATCACTTGATCGTGCAATTGCAACGAATTATCAAAGCAATTCATGCCCTTGAATGGCCGGGCCGCTGTTGCCACAAAGTTCAGCTGCATTTTACGCCGTTTTACGTTTAGTTGGCGGCGTCTGTAGTTCGCCTCGTCATTAGTGTGTGCGCTTGTCTCTTTTCCTTTGTTCTTCTCTTTACCGCTCTTTCTCTTTCTTATGAAGATATCGGTTTATACACACTAATTTCTCTGTTTTCCTCTCTCTATCTCTGTCTCTGTATCTGTCTCACATACACTCTCTCTCTCTATTTTTTAATAATAATAATATATATATATATATATATATATATATATATATATTTATATATATATTTATCTCTCTCTCTCTCTCTCTCTCTCTCTCTCTCTCTCTCTCTCTCTCTCTCTCTCTCTCTCTCTCTCTCTCCTCTCTACCTCACCCCCTCATCTCCCACACACTACAACAACACACACCACACACACACACACACACACACACACACATAATATAATATATATATTATATATATATATATATATATATAAAATATATATATATATATATATAAATTATAATATTATATATAATTATATATATATATATATATATAAAATATATTCACATATCACACAACAATCACATAAACAAAACAAATACATAATCACAAAATCACATCACACACATAACATACAACACACATACAAAACACAAACACACACAACACATACATATACACACAATCAACACACACAACGCACACACACACATACACACACACACACACACACACACACACACACACACACACACACACACACACACACATCATAAACACATACATACATCAAGTTTTATGATATATTCTCTATGCATTCATCTTTGAAAGACAGCAGATTGTTTACCACACCAAGCATTATAAGTTTCCAGTTAGAGAGATTAT
>NC_051395.1:13547644-13552644 GCF_015228065.2 Penaeus monodon | reverse complement strand
GTTCCTCGGGGGGTTCATGAGTGGCTCTTAAAGGTCTCGTACTATATATTCTCCACGTTATGGTGTTGACTCCTTCTCGTCTGTGTGTGTTGTGTTGTGTTGTGTTGTGTTGTGTTGTGTTGTGTTGTGTTGTGTTGTGTTGTGTTGTGTTGTGTGTGTGTGTGTGTGTGTGTGTGTGTGTGTGTGTGTGTGTGTGTGTGTGTGTGTGTGTGTGTTTATGAATACATCTGTTTTTGTATGCAAGTATAATAGCGTCTGTGTTTGAATAAGTGTGATTGTATGTTTGCGTCTGTGCTCGCGCCATATATCTGTATACATATAATGGTATGAAAAATTATAATGACAAAGGAAAAAAGTCAGGGAGGAGAGAGGATAGCATAATACAATAGTGTCAACGAATGTGTGCAGTCATTACTCACAAGCACGGATGGCTGACCACACGACCCTGACCTATTGCAAATACGAGTGGCATGTCATTTAAGGTTAAATGGTCGTCGCTGGAAGCCTCCTTTGCGGTCTTGTGAGTCAGAACGCCAAGGCAGAGAGTCCTGAGTCAGAGATGGAGATTATGAGAGGAGGAGAAGAGGAGAGGAGGAGAGAAAGAAAAGGAAGAGGGGAGAAAAAAAAGAGGAGAGGGAAGGAGAGCGTGGAGATGGTGAAGGAAGACAGGATGCAGGAAGAGATAAAGGAGAGGGAGAAAAAGACGATGAATGGAGAAGAGTGGAGGAGGAGGAGGAGGGGGAGTCGAGAGGTTGCAGCGTCTAGGGAAGTGAAGGGGGGGGGGGGCGTCTGGAGAGTGATCAAGTCGACCTCCGATAAGGATACACTTGAGACAAGACTCGAGCCACTTATATATAGCTCAGCCTTGACCTCGTAACGGGGGGAGGGGGTTGCACAGGGGGTACCTTGTGCTTCGTCGAACGGGTGTTTGAATCTTTAATTCAATCATTTTTTAGCAATTACGCACAAAAAAAAATATTAGTGTGATTGTCTGCTTGTTAATAATAATCACCAGCCATTAGTGCCAGGTATGCATACACCATTAAAGCCGATTACTGTGCGTAAATCTTGAACATGAACACCATTAAGGTGTTGGTGACGAGTCAAAAACCCACACTCTATAAAATATTGAGTTTCGCAGCACACTCTTGAACCTCTCAGTATGGATTAGGCTAAGAAAGAAAATAAAAGCGAAATACTCGTCTGGCTTCCCATCTGCGTTCCTGCTGTGGAATGTGCATGCTAATCCCTTCAAGTCTATATCCATGTTTAAAAAAAGACACGCATACCACTGCACATATGCCGAGAGTGTAACAACATATCGCATTAGTATGTTCGATGAATAGACAATAGACGAGGGATAATTATAGATAGGGAGTCCATTATCTTCCATCGCATGATCAGTGAGACAAAACGCGTCCTTTCGTCAGGCAGTCATGCAGTGCCGTAAAGCCATACTGGGATAAAAGAGATCACAAAGCTGTCCCATTATGTTGATGCTGGAAGGGACACGCAGCATATAAATGTGCTAAGAAGTATCACATGTTTTATATTGTCTTTGCTTGTGGCCGTCAAGACGGAAGACTCTCCAGTGGAAAAAAAAAAATACAAGCTTGGAAATTTTGTTATTACATTTTCCTAATAATCAAAGGTTCAGGATTCCAAGGATGCGGCGGCGCGGCCTGCATCCTTTCACGAGTGGATAAAGACCTCGTTCCAAGTGGCGTTTGAGATACCAAAGTCCCTCGTAACTATGCACATTCAGATAACGCGGTGACATTAGTCCCCCGTGCGAGAACGCTCACAAAAAATGAACATTCGATCGTCACTTGATAGACAGACCCAGCGGGGAGGACGGGGGAGGAAAGGGGGGTCCAGCCTTATTATATATGTGTTAATCTCTTGACTTTTGGAGTGTCTGGATATAAAAGAAAGAATATCTGTGATGAATATAACTTTCCGAAAGAGTGTGGGGTGGAGTCCAAAATTCCGATTCATTCAGCGGCCAGGAGATACGAATCACAACGCCAATAATTAGACTTTGCAAAAGAGGCATTAGTAACGATGTACTTAGCTCTTATCGGCCTGACCCATCTTCAAAACGCCATAGAACAAGGTCGCATCCTAACCACAAGTAACCCAATAAACACATGTTGCATACAGACTTCACCTTTTTCTCTCTCTTTTAAATGTCGAAATTCTTGCCCAGACACCATACAAAACATTAGTCAATCCCAGCTGATCCTTGCGCAAAAAAAAAAAAGAAAAAAAAAAGTTTTAAAAGCCATAAACTGTGGTTGAGATGAAATGTTGGTTTGCCGAAGACTGCTCGCCTCACTTGCTCCGCTAATTAAAGAGTGGGCTGACTAAGACTGGCCTGCAGGTGTATTTTTCAATGAGAAACAAGAGAAGGAGAGGGAAACATAAAGGGGAAGAGAGAAGGAGAGGATTGGAAGAGGGATAGAAAAAAGAAGTAGGGGGGAGGGGCGAAAGAGAGACATACAAACAGAAAGAAAGGTGGAAAGAGAGAGAGAGAAAAAAAGTACATGAAAACCTCAAACCCAATTTTACTCTAGACCGAAGAACACGTCCGATCAGATCACTTCGTTGTATCTTGTAGGTCATGTTATCAACGGCCATTTCATTTTAGTGGCACTTTTGATTCGACTTATTTAGAAGTGAGTGGGTGGACGAACATTGCATTTCATAATCATTTAGAGGTTGGTTCGGATTTTGTCCATACGAACAGAGTAGCATGGTTGTTAAGGCTAATTTCTCAGTATTGACCTTTTTTTCATTTTCAAATTTTGACCTTGCTATGTTTTAAAGGATTTAACATAATAATAACGTAGTATGGTGGTTATCTTTCAAAATTATTAAGGCATTGTTGGGGGTTTCTATATAAAAAGACACTAGAACGGCTTCTAAATTCTTCATATTTTTCCCTGTTTCCACATATTAACTTATGTTTTTTTTTTCTTTATTTTAAAGTTTACTAATGAGTTCATTGGTGAAGTGCCAGGGTCATTAAACAGATAATTATTATTCGCATCACCATCGTAATTGGCACATCCACCAATTGAACCTTTACTCCGACTTTTTCCTCAAAGTCGTGTTAACATGTGCCAAGATTTAAGACGGAACACGTGATTGGTGGTGATTTACGATTTTAGGAGTTCGTAATTATGATAATTAGGAAATCGCCCGAGTCATTACTTTAATTGTTATTATTTTTATTGTTTTCTAATTAGTTGTTTTCAAGAGAATAGAAGTAGTTGGGTTAAAATTGAGTATGTTATTATTTTTATAAGTGCCTCTCCCAAAATGCGTAAAGACAGCGTAATGATCATAAGAATTGTATCTAAATCACGTTAATCGAACCATGGATGTATAAAATCTTGATAACATTTCAAAACACCACAAAACATAATAATAATTAAAAAAAAGAACAAATGAAAATATACATATAGCGTAATGATCGTAAGAATTGTATCTAAATCACGTTAATCGAACGCAGGGAAAACGAACCATAAATCATTAAAAAACAAGAACAAAGTGAAAATATACATATATAACAGAAACGCAAATACGCCAGATACTTTGTGGAACTATGACGTCACCGAAAGGAACGATTGAATGCGCGCTCGGCCGACGGCGTGCCACATTAGGCGGGCAAATCTGACTCGCATTTGTGATTCCATCAGTAATAAACTTGCGTCGGACATCGCGTGCCTTATTAGGAACTTGCACTTAATTACTTATGATGCAGCTGGTTTGCTCTCGCGGCCCATGAATAAATTGATTAGCCGGACGAATCAACCGTCTCTCTTCCCCTTCTTCCTCCTCCTCCTCTTCCTCTTCCTCTGCTTTTCGTCTTTTTCCCCCGTCTCTCAAGCCTCTTTATACATCTCCCATTCTTATATTCCTTTTTTCTCTCTCACTTTTCTGTTGCTCTCCTTCCTCGTGTTCTCTCCTCCTTCCTCTTCTTCTCTATTCCTCTCCTTTATCTTCTTTTACTTCTGTTCTCCTTCTGATCTTCTTCCCCCTTCTACCTTTTCTTCCATGTATTCCATTCGCAATCACAGAGAGATTATTGTTTCTTTATTACCTCGTTCTGCAACTTTTTTTAAAATCCCGCCTTTCGGTCATTATTCAGAAAGTTGCATTTGTTGAACGTCAGACAAGGTTCCAGGAAGAAGAAGAAGCGAAATGAGAGGGAACGAAGGAGGAGGAGAGAGAGAGAGAAAAAAAAATAAGAAGAGGAGAAAGAAAGATAGACGAAGGAGGAAGAGGAGGAAAATAAGATGAAAAAAATAAGAAGGAAAAGATGAAGAAAAGGAAAATAAGGTGAACAAAATAAGAAGAACTTGAAGAGGTATCGATAATAAAGAAGAATAAAAGAGAACGAAGAAGAAGAAGAAAAAAAAGGATTTTGTCACAGCAATTATTTGTCAGGTTGAGTGACGTGTGTGATGAATCAAGATTTCAGATCAGCTTCTCGTCTCGAAGTTTGACCCTTTATGGAATCAATCTCAACCTCTGGCTCTTTGCAGGAGTCATGATGGACACCTATTCTTAACTATGTTCTTTATTTATCTTGCTGGCAGTCTGTCTGTCTGTATCTCTCTGCCTGTTTTTCTTTGTCTCTGTCTCTCCCTCTCCCTCTCCCTCTCTCCTCTCCTCTCTCCCTCTCCCTCTTCCCTCTCCCTCTCTCTCTCTCTCTCTCTCTCTCTCTCTCTCTCTCTCTCTCTCTCTCTCTCTCTCTCTCTCTCTCTCTCTCTCTCTCTCTCTCTCTCATCTTTCCTCCACCATTATTCCATCGTTATTATTACTCCTTTCTCGTTTTCGTCTTCGATTTATCAAGAGAGAGGCCGGCGGAGACGATCACTCTCGTCACCTTATCCCATTAACCCCTATCCCCTCCTCCCCTCCTTCTCCCATCCTCTTCTTCCCCTTCATTCATCCTTCTTCTTCCCTCCCCTTCCCCCTCCCCTCCCCCC
>NC_051395.1:13515144-13542644 GCF_015228065.2 Penaeus monodon | reverse complement strand
AAAACAAGGTTGGTCACTCCCCATGGGGGTGTTTTATTTTGGGTAAAAACCCCTTTTTTGGGTTACTTCCTTTTTTCAAATTTCACTTGTTAAGGGAAAAACCCCAGGCGTTACACAACAACCCCCTTTTTTCCAGCTTCGTGGGGCCCACACGAATGCAGAAGTAAAACTTCAAACAGTTTCCCCCGAAATGACAATGAAAAAGGATCATTTGATCCGAAAAATTTATTGCTGCGGGAAACCAAAAAAAAAACTCCACGTTCCCAATCACTGGGAGGAAAAACCCCTTGTGTACCCACAGAATTTGGACTCCCCCCGGGAACTTTGGGGACCGCCGGATGAAAAACCTCTCCAGTACTCAGCAAAAAAACCTATATTTTTAATCTGACATACCCTATAAATCTGTGGGAAATTTTGACAGAAAATTTCGTCGGGAAAAAATCCCCGATACAAAAACCTCCTATGTAATTGTCTCTTTTGCACTGAAAAAAGGGGCAACTACCCCCATTCGCCGGGGACGCCATTGAAGGTTCTTGCATAAGGGTTCATCTGAAACGTTTTTCTTAAACCGTTTCCTGAAAGGGAAATTGATTTCTCTTCCAGAAACGGGGCATTAGCCCCAAGCAGGGATCACCGTACGTCAGATTTCCCCAAATGGGACAGTTTTCCTGGGCAAAACAGACATCCAAAGGGGACGGAAATTCCAGTTTCCCAGGGGGACCCCACTCTCCATGCCCGGGCACACAAAACTTCAACTGTGGTTCCAGCAGCCAGCAGAATCAAAAAGGAAAGACATGTATGTGATGGCGGGATCCTCGTCATTTCCGTCATTCTCTAAAAACCCGCAACGAAAATGAAAAACGGCAAAAAACGGAACAAGAACCCCGGCCTTAAGCGGGAACAATGGGCCAGGCATAAACCTAAATTTTAACGGATTTACCGAACAGTTTTGTGGGATCCCTTCCCATAGTTTTTCTTATCTTTTTAAATTAAATTATCGTCTATGCAAAGATAATCTCAAAGTGCTTGATTATTTAAAAAGTTAATCTTCGCTTAAACCCACAAAGCTAAAGTCATGATTTTTCCATGAAGGAGTTTAAAACTTTTTTTAAATAATTTTAGGAGTTTGTGCTTATCTCAAATATTTATCAGCTAGGGGAAATTTTTATGGTAACCTCTAGATTCCACTTCTAAATTTTTCTGTTCATTTCGTCGATAAATTGCCCCCAGCATAGCCAGTTCGAAAGAAAAGGGGCAAACCCCAAACAGTCCCGTCCAAACAATGCTTTAGGGGAAACCTCACTGCCCCCTTCCCAATAAGACCTTAGATTTTGGCAGCCCCAAAAACCCTGGAAAGAAAAGGGAAAACCACCAAAGCTGCAGTACTGCGATTTGTGAAAATTGTAGGCTTACATGTAAAAAGGCCTCAATTTTTCATTTTTTTTTTTTTTTTTTTTTTTATTATTATTTTAGAGGGGTAGGCGTAACGGGGTTTCCAAAAATCAATCCCGGCCCAAATCGATTTGGCCCCTTTAAGGCAGTTGCGCCCCATCTGACTTTTTCCCCTCTTACCCTCGGGGGTCGATACTACTCACGAACCCCCTTGGAAAAATAAAAAATGGGGAAAACCCTCTACTTTCATAATTTTTTATGAAGGGCTGAAAAATTGGTGGGACCCATAGTAATTAATAAATTGGGAATTCCCCAGCATCACCCACTTTCCCTTTTTTTATAGTGCTAAAGATGGCTAAAAAATTTGGGGCATGGAAAACCATATGGGAAAATTTCCCCAAAGCATAGCACATTCTTTTTTTATAGTGCCCCAAAAAGGGCTAAAAAAATTTTTTGGCTGGAGAACCTTTTGGAAACATCTCCACCCATCAGCACTTTCCCAAATTTTTTATGTGCTCAAAAATGGCTGAAAAAAAAATTGGCAGGGAAAACCATATGGGAAAATCTCCCAGCATCAGCACATTTCAAATTTTTATATTTTCCAAAGAATGGCTGAAAAAAAAAATTTGGCATGGAGAACCATATAGGAAATCCCCAGCCCCACATTTTTTATTTTTATAGTGCTAAAAATTTGGTTAAAAAAAAAATTTGGGCTTGGAGAACCATATGGGAAATCCCACTCAGAAACCTTTTCAAATTTTTATATTATGCTCAATTTATCTCAGAGGGGCCCGGGTAAATGGGGAATAAAAAATCTAATTTTTCGTTTAGTACATTTTTTAAAACCTATTTCCTTTCCTCTTCAGCTAACTCCACATTGAATTATACCCCCTTTAAACCAAAGGTTTTTTTTCCCCTTTTTTCTGTGTTTTGGGTTTGGTAAAAAATTTGGGACCGGGATTGAAAGGGGGGCCCACCTTACAATCTCCCCTCACCTCAAAGTCCCTATCATTTTTCCTTGTCAAAACCTGGGGTTTTGGAAAAAAGGCATCTCTTCCCCCTGCCCACTATTTTTTTTGATCAAAACTGGGTATGCTTCCTCACGTTTTTACTCTCGTGAGATGACATGCATCCTTTTTTTTTTAATTCTTTCAGGGGTGCCCAATAATTAAACGCCCAGACCGAATGTTTTTTAGCCTGAAAGACATACCCACAAATTTTGGGCTACTACACGGTAAGGTCCCTCAAAAAAAGGGTTTTTAATTTTTTTAGACAATCCTCCTTGGCTGAAAAATTTTAATACAAAAGTGACCCAACTTCTATATCTTTCCCCCGGGATCGTGACGGGTTCTTTCAGGTAAACTGCACCTTTCTCTAAGTACAGCTGGCACCGATTATAAAACTTTTTTTTTGCAATAACAAAGCCCTTACGCCCTCGCCCTTTCTACTTTGGTACCTTTGGACCATTATAAATGAAAAAATTTTTAAAAAAGGTTTATTGGGGTCCTTGTTTGTACAAAAGGGAAGTGAGGAGTCAGGGATTGTCCTATATATGCGAATTGTATGCAAATACACAAAGGGGAGCATGTATCCCATTCTTTGGGGTTTTTTTCATAATCTTTACTCCTCAATATTTGCATTATGGTCCCTTTTTAAACACGCTCCCCCCAAACCCCATTACTTGGGGATGGAATGGAGTTTAGTGGCCCTTTTTTATCTGCAAAAACCCAAAATTTTCTTTAAAACTTCATTATAAATTCTCCTCCACCTCTGTTATTACATGTTTTGGAACGCCATGATGCTGCCCCCAAACATGTTTTATAAAAGTTTGGGCTCCTTCCTTTGCTTCTTTTTTCCCGTATTGGAAACAGCTTCAGGAATGGGGTCGGGAAAATAAATTCCCGTAAATTACATATTTTTCCCCCTTTCCCATTTGTAAGGGAAAAGGGGGGCCTACCCAAATTGGGGGTATACGCTCAAATTTTCTCTTAAAACCGGGAACCGACGGCGGGGAGCGGGCACATCCCCCATTGGTTTACTTTAAGGCCACACACAGATTTTACATATTTTGGGACGTTTTTTTGAATGCGGGCCCCAGAATGCAAACTTCTTTGTCTCCCCAAGGGAAACCGGACCCCTACCGGCTGGGGGAAAGGGCATGGGGCCAAAATTACTGCATTTTTTTTTTAAATACAGTCTGGAATAAAAACTCGAGTTTCTCTGATCATATATTTGACAGGGGAAATAAGAGAATTCCATCTTGTGTTTTTTAAAAATCATTGAAAATCATATTTTAAAAATCGGGGACACGTCTTTTACTTCACCCCTGAGATCCTCTTTACCTGACCCCATAAGGATGAGCATCCTGATCCTTCCTAACTTTAAGGGGGGTCCCCGGGGGGCTATCATTTTCTCTCTTTTGACTCATTTTTAATGTTTCTCTTCCACCCCGTGTCCCCCAGGCCGACACAATATGTTTAATGGGGTGACCCTCCATTTTTTATTGGGATAGTGCTTTTCACCACACAATTTTGTTTCCCAGCTTGTAAGTAACTTCCAGCTCAAAATCAGCAACAAAACATCTGCCAACGCAAAAATCCGTAATTTTGGGCCCCCTGCAAAATTTAAAAAACCCCCAAAACCCAAGGGGTCTAGGTAAACTGGCCACCTTGACTGGAAATCCTAGTATAATAAGGGTTTTTACTGGAGCCCCATACACACTGTAGGGCTTCCCTTTCAATCGGGGAATATTTAAATTTTTCGCTCTAAATTCAGAAAACACTGAAAAAATTTTATTGGAAACGAAAATGCCCATTATTATCATTTTGCGGGATTACACCCCCAACAAAAAAATTTCCCCTTTCCAATCCGTATTCAGAATTTTTTTTTTCCCAAAAATCGGGAAAAAAGGGGTTTACCTTTTAGCGAAATTCTTTAAGATCATTGAAAGCATTCAGGGGCTTTTTTTGACCTTTTAAAGGACGTTTTTTGCGGTTTTTTAAAGTTTCCAAACCCCTTTTGGTCATTTCTAAAAAGGCTTGGCTATTTTGTGAAAAATTCAAATAAATTTGGGCGTTTAAATAATTTTGCAAGCCCAAGAAATAAAGGGCAGCCCCTTTCAAAAACCCGGGTTTTTTGGAAAGTTCCGCAAGTTTTAAATTTTTCCTCCCTGGGGTCTGATCCTTTATTTAAAATTTTTATGCCCCAAGATATTTTAATTTCCTTTTTGGGAAAAAAAACTACATTTTTCTATTTTTAAAGGGAAAAGGTTACTTTGTATTAATCTTTTAAAGAATATCCTAAAGATTGTACAGGTTTCTTCCCTGAGGACCCAAAAAACAACTATTTTCTTTCCAATATACCAGGGCTGACTTCCTTTTTAGTCCTGCAAAAAGCCTGTTAATTGCTCTTTTGAACACGAGGGAGCATCCTTTAAACCCCAAATGGCAGAAAAAGAAAACTCTAATGTCCATTTGGTTTGAGAAACCCAAGTTTTAGGAAAAAACCCTCAGAATTTTAAGGGGGAAAATTGATGAAAACCCTGGCGCAGGGTCAAAATGATGAAAAAAGTCTACTTCTACTAGCCCTTCTCAAAATAGAATCATATTAGGAAAGGGGTATCTGTCATCCCGATTACTTTTTTTTAGTGCGCGAAAATCAAAACATAGTCTAAGAAGTTTTTTTTTTTCCCTTAATTACAGGGACAAAAAAGGAAACTATTGTATGGTGATCTAGAGCACCTAATTACCCCTTTCTCTAACATGTCCTCAACCCCGGTCCTTAAATTTTCCCCTCCCGAACTTTCCCGGAATTTGGTTCCCCCTTTTATCCCTTTTGGGGGGCCCTATTTGTCCAAATTTTTAAAGGGAAGAAAAAAGTTGCACAGAAAAGGGTTCATTTTTTTAAGTAAAAATCTTGCCCCTCCTTTTTTGTTAGCATTTGCAGTACTTGATTTTCTTTATTTTTTTGTAGATCGGGAAAACCAAAGTATTTACTTGCTCTCTCAATTTCTTTCACGAGAAAGAGCCGAGTGCAACCCAAATATTTCTTCACCGTGAATGTTTGGGGTTTCTTGATTTTTGGGGGGCAAAGGTATTCCTTCTTTAAAACCCGTTACATCCCCCACTGGGCCCAAACTGATATTAAATTTTTACCATCTCTTTTTTGGAAAGTTTAAAAAATGGATTTAAACCAAAACTCCCCTTTTTGTTTTTCATCAACTGTACAAACCCCTTTTTTCTCAAAAGTTTTCTTTTAGTAAAATGCTCTCTTGGTATGAATAGTCCTGATATATTATCCTCTAAGGCCCTCTGCCTAAAGGGCAACTTTTTTGACTACCATCCCCAAAAAGTACCCCCTGAAAACCCGTCAACAACCGGGGATTAGCAAAAATTCCCCACAAAGGTTTTGAGAGTGACCTTCCATAATTTTTGGTTTAAACTTCCCGGGCGTATTTCCCTCAAACCCCTTAAATATCTGCTCCATTTTATCTAAATTCCACTGGCAAGTAGCTACAACTTGGGGTTTTTGTGAGCAGAATTGGGATAAGCCTTGCAGTTTTCCTTGTTTAAATTTTTTTGGGATCTCCCAAAAGGTTTTGAAAAAAACTCTAAACCCCAGGGGGAAAAAATAAAAAACTGAACCCAAAAATAAACCTGTGGGAAAATCCCCTCCTTAACTCAAACAAAAAATGAGTCAAAGGGAAATTTTTTGCTAAACCCCATTGTTTTTTGGAACCAATCCCTGATGTTGTAACATAGACCCATCTCTAAACGGAAATACGTTAGTCTTTGTAAAGTCCCCTTTTTTTCCCAAGCTGGCAATATGGGGTTTTATGCCCTAAGGATACTTCGCCCAGTAAACAAAAAATACTCTTCTTTCAAAGCCCTTACTACTACATTTAAAACTATCAATCCTTTAACCCTTAATTTTGTAGCCTGGCAAATTGTACTAAAACTTCCCCTTTTTTTTTTGGGTACCCGAAAATTTCACTAAGGTTTTATCATTTCACTTGGGTTTTTTGGGTGGTCGTTTTTCCCTTTCCCCCCAATGATTTTCTACTTTTTTGACTTTCTCCTAGAGTTTTTAAAGTGGGTCGTTTTGGGGATTATTGTAAGAAACCCAGCTGATTTCCCCAAATTTTAATGCGAATGGTAAGCTCTCTTTGGGATTACCCTACTTCCACATTTTCAGTCCCTATTTTTTAGCATGCCTTGGGCGAGAGGGGGCCCGGAGCTTGTCCCCTGAAACGATAACAAGTATCCCTTTTCATGACCATTTTTCTTGGGAAAACCCTACCAGAAGGTAATTTTCCCTTTTTTGAAATGAAATTTTCTGAAGGAGGGCTTTGAAGGCTGGGACCACTCCGGGTGTTCATCAGAACCCCCGTTGGGGGTGCCATATTCTTTTTAAATTTTGGTTTTTTGTATTCAGACCGTGGGGTTTTTCGGGTTTTTCCCCTTTTAGGGAGGGGTTAAACGTACCTTTTTTTTTAAATTTTCTTGTTCCTCATAAAATAAATTTGCCTCTGGGGGGGTTTGGGGTTTTATGTACTCCCAAACCCTGTTTCTAAAAGCTCCCCCTGTCCTAACATATTGGGAATCAGTAATCTCTGGGGAAAAGGGGTGGAAAAATTTTTACAAAACGCCTTCCTGCCCAAAAGGGGGGGAAATAGAGGTTTTTCCTTTTTTGGATCTATTGACTTTCCTTTGCAAAAAGAACCTGCAATCTCACTTTTTAATTTTCTAAGTTTCTCCCCTCGCGGATCTTTTTGGGCTCTAACTCGGGCAAAGTAACATCTTTTTGAGGAAGATTTTTGGAAAATATTTCAGGAAAGTTTCCTTAAAACTATCCCCTTCCTTTGGGTTTTGAGTCTTACCAACTGTTTTTGCTGCTGCCGCGCTATCTAAATGCCCTATTTAAATACAACAATTTTTTTAACCCCTTTATCCGTCCACTCAGATCCCCCGGGCATCTGGCCTTTTATAAAAGCAACCAGCTTCCCGCGTCAGGGCACAAAAGGCCCGAGCCCTGAAGGATTTTTGTCAATTTTCCCCTCGAAAAAAAAATAAAGGAAAGTCCCAAAAAACCTTTTCTAATCTGTCCCTCTCCCCCCTCTCCAACTTCTCTGTAAAACTCTTACAAATTTGTGCACTCTCTGGGGAGGTCCCATTTTGTCATAATGTTCTCTGAGGGAGTGCTCCCCCGGGTCCACTGGGGGCTGACATGAAACCCTGTTTCCTTTCCCCTTGATCTGATTTGGGATTCTAATAAACACCTCTATTTAACTGGTAAAAGACCCTTTGCTTCCGTACCTTATAAAACCCCGTCACTGTCAACCTTTCAAATTTTTTCATTGATTTTTTCTGACTATTTTATTCCCGATTTATTTTTTGTACAATTTAGTCTATTGTATTTTTTTTTTGGTAAGGGCTTTTACCCTTTTAAGTGTAAAATTGGGCCCTATTTTATTTTCTATTATTATAATTTTAACCCCTATTTTTTGTATTCACACTGAAAATTAAAGCTATCTACTTTTTGTCGCTTGGACCTCCCAATCAATGAAAAAAGTGCTTTATTTGGGATTCACCTTTGTTTTTTTAATTAATGACGGTGGAACTCATTGTAGTGACAGAATCTGATTAATTTTAAACCCTACTAATTTGGCACACAAATTTTTTTACTGCTGTTTAAATTTATTTTTTTTGTTATTATTTTATTTATGCATTTTTTTTTAAACAAAATATAATATTTTGAGCTATTTTTTGGTCCCCTAAGTGGCAAGATTTCCCACTAACAGACTTAGTTTTTTCCACTGGTTTTAATTTTTTGCTTCTTTTATTAATTTAAACAAATTTTCTGAGCCTTTTTTTTACACTAGCGGAGAAAGAAACACAAAACTAGTGGGCATTTTTTTTTTTTTATTTTTGCTTTATTTATTTTAAAAGCAAATTTAGCTAGCACTTTTTTATTTTTTTTTTTTACACTAGCGGAGACGAAGCAAAATAATATTGGGCTTTTTTTAATTTTTTTTTTTTTTGCTTTATTTATTAATATAAGCAATTTAGCTGGACCTTTTTTTTTTTTCACAACCCACGTAGACAAAGCTACACACTAGGGGACTTTTTTTTTTTTATTTTTGCTTTATTTTTAATATGCAATTGAACTTAGCAAATTTTTTTTTTTCACACTAGCGTAGCAAAACTACAACTTGGGACTTTTTTTTTTTTAATTCCTATTATTTTTTCTGTTTTAACCCCCCCCCTTTCGCCGTATATAACCCCAAAGGGGGAAACGCCCAATGTTTACTAACATCAATCAATAAAAAAAAAAAAATATCACGGATTTCGCAAAGATTTATAATAAATGAAAAAATTTTCACCTCTAAATTACGCACAAATTTTTTTCTTATAGTTCCCTTTTTTAAGGGGCACTCCTACATTTCATCAACATTTAAAAATATTTTCAAACCAATTTATAATAAAAACTTAAAATAATATAACACAATTTGTTCATTACTTTAAAAAATCTTTCATGAATTTTTAAAAATATATTACATGACTTCAAAATATTTTTTAAAGACTTCAAAATATTTTTTTATACCTTTGTGTTCAAAAAGGGGTAAAAAATTTTTTTATATTCAATATTTTCCATCAATTCAAGCCTAAAATTTAAATTTTATTAAACCCTAACAGGGTAAAAATCTCCCAAGTGGGAACATCGAATTTTTTTTAATTACCAATAAATTTTTTAATTTACCTTTGAATAAATTTTTTTAAATTTTAATTATAAATTTTTTACTTTAAAAAAAATGCGTGAAATGTTTTCGGGGGAGCGATCCCGCCGCAGGCCCCCCCCGGGGTTTTTTTCCGAGCGGTCGTAGGCTTTACTTATTTTTTTCTAAAATTTTTAAAATTCCCCAATTAAAAGGGAAACTGCCAACCCCTGACCTTTGAGGGGTGTCCCGGTCTCCAATACTTTTTGGGGTTTTAAATTTTTTTTCAAGGGAAAAAATGAAAGATTTTTTTTCCACTTCTTTTTATTTACTATTTTAAAATTGCCTTAAACTTGGGGTTTTAGAATTTCTAAGTTAAAACTTGGGGTCCGTAAAAATAAATTTTTCGATAACTCACCGGGTAAAAGGTTCAATGCACCTATTTTGGGGGCTGCTTTTGAGACTGACGACTTTTCGTCACACATTTTTTTCGCTCAGGGGTGGCTCTCTATCTTTCCCCTTCTTTTTTATTGGTTTTTTTTTTTTCCATACACTTTCTTCATTGGTTATTTTTTTTGTCCAAAACCCCTATTTCCTATGGTTTAAAACAAAAGGGCCCACACTAACAACAGTACTTTTTTTGTCCACGTTTTCCACGTTTTTCCCCCCCGTCTGATCCCGAGCCAGGGCAAAAGCTATAACTCTTGTCCCTTTTGACCGTAGGTCATTGGGGTGGGAAAAACCCCCCAAAACAAGGTTTTTGGGCTACCCCGCCCTTTGGTTTTATATCGGGGGAAACTTTTCTTGGGTTACTTCACTTGTTTCAATTTTCACTTGTTAAAAGGGATAAACCCCAGGGGTTTTCAAACCCCATATATTTTTATAATGGGATATATATTTTTATTTTAAAATTATATTTTAAAATATATATATATAAAAGGGTTAATAGAAGGGTAGATATATATTTTATTTATAAAATATATAAAATATTATATAATATTATATATATATAGAAAAATATATATACATAAGGGATATTATAAAATATATATATATATAATATAAATATATATATATATATTTTATATATATGAGAGAGGGGAAGAGGGGAGAGAGAGGGGAAGGAAAGAGGGAAAAGGGGGAGAGAGAGAGAGAGAGAGAGAAAAGGAGAGAGGAGAGGAGAGAGAGAGGAGGAGGAAGAAAGAGAGAGGGGAAAAAAAGAGGAGAGAGGGGAGAGAAAAGAGAGAAGAGAGGGGAAAGAAAAGAGGGGGAGAAGAGAGGAGAGAGAGAGAGAGAGGGGAAAGTCTGTGGGTAAACTTTTAAAGTGTGTGTGGATATATATATACAAAAAATACACAATTACCCAATATCCCTCACAAAACACCTAATATATATATATATAATTTTATAAAATTTTATTGATATATAATATATATAATTTTATATTATATTATATGTATTATTATATATATAAAATATGTTGTATTGTATTATATTTTAAAAATATATTTTAAAATATATAATATATTTTTTTTATTAATATTTATATTATATAAAATTTATTATATAAAATTAAAACCCCTTTTATATTATATAATTATTTTTTATTTATATATATTTTTATATTATGTATATATATATATATATTATATATATATATATATTTATATTTGTATTAAAAATTTTAATTTTTATTAAAATATTAGGGATATATTATTTATTAAAGTATGTAAAAATTTATATATAAAATATTTTAAATTTTAATTATTTATATATATATATTATATATTTTATATATACCCAGAGTGGAGCAGAGTCCTATCCATTGGATAAAGAGAAATAAAGGGAAGAGGGCACTCTTTAGCCCTGGTTGTCAACCCTTCTAGGACAGTGACTCAATAAAAACACTGTCAGGAAAGGCAACGGGAACCACCGTGACTGATCTTTCCCTTGTATTTATGACAGACACCTCAGGAAATGGCCCTCACTCCCGCGTAAAAGGGGGTGAATAGAGTGTCATGGTGAAAATGGATGCCATAAGGGACACACACACACACACACAAAACACACACACGCACCACACACACACACACACGCACAAAAGCACACACACACACACACACCACACACCACACACACACACACACACACACACACACACACACCACACACACACACACACACACACACACACACACATACACACACACACACACACACACAAATATATGTATACATATATATAGATAATTAGATAGGTAGATAGATTGATAGACAGATGTGTGGATATATATATATACTCATATCTATCTATCTATTTATCTATCTATCTATCTATCTACATATATATATATATATATATATATATATATATATATATATATATATATATATATATATTATCATGTATAACAAGCACTTTAACAGGAATTATATTCATCTATATGTTGGGATATCAATCACAATTTTCGTGTGGACTTGTGTATGCAAGTGTGCACAGTATACATGAGGCGTGTATAATGAATATTTCTTAGACTGTTAAGAGGTCGTTTTTTGTGAATGTGATTGCCCAAACAGGTATCGGTTGGACGCAGGTGAGAGAAGAAGATAATGATAGGGAAGAGGAAAAATAAAGAAAAACGAAAAAAAAAGTAAGCGAGAAAACGTTTTAGAAGAAGGTACTGAGACACAGCAATATCGGTATTATATGTAAAAGGAAAGAAAAGAAAAAGAAAAAAAAATAGGAGAAAATGAATATTCCGTTTTAGAATGAGACGGAGAGATTTGAGAGGGGGTACGGGGGAAGGGGGAGGCGACAGGTGGCGCAAGGGGGGAGGGTGGGGGGAGGGGCCAGGGAGGTGGCTGGGGGCACCTGTTTCTCGCCGCGACCATCTTTTGCTCGAGTTTATTGCATGGCGCAGTGACGTGGCCTCGCTGCCTGCCTTCGTCCTGCATGACCTTGGCGATGCAGGCGTGTTTTCTGGACGCAAGTGGACGCGACTTCTAGACATTGGGATACTGTTATCTCTTTTGATACTTTAATTAATCTATTTGTTTCAAGGATTCTATCTATTCTGTTTTTATCATCATTATTATTTATGTACCTGTGAGTCTTTTTTGTGATATTATTATCGCTACGTATATATTTGAAAATGTGTAATATATTTTCTTATTGTTTTTTATAAACGTTGATTTATTTATCTGTCAACGCCCGCAACATATTAATAAAGTGTGGTGTAACAGATAATAAAAGCGATGATGTTATGTTCTAAGAAGGAAAGAACATAAGAACATAGAGCTTTGGTGTTCTCCATGAACCATTTAATGAAATAGGAAAAGAACTTGCATGCTTTTCGTGTGCCTTCCCGGTTCCCCTCAATGAAGCTGCTAATGCAAAGTAGGAACGGACGCGAAAAAGTGAGTAATTATGAAAAGAAGGTGATTCTCTGCAAAGGACTTAGCGGTTGGTTTGCGTGGATGAAGAATGGGCAAAGAGAGAGAGAGAGAGAGAGAGAGAGAGGGAAGAGGAGAGGAGAGGAGAGAGAGAGGAGAGAGAGAGGAGAGAGAGGAGAGAGAGGAGGAGAGGAGAGAGGAGAGTGGAGAGGAGGAGGAGGGGGAGGGAGAGAGAGAGAGAGAGAGAGAGGGGAGAGAGAGAGAGGAGAGAGGAGAGAGAGGAGAGGAGAAAAGAGAGAGAGAAAAGAGAAAGACAGACAGAGAGACAAGACAGAAAGACAGGTAAATAGACAGGGCAAGACAAAAGAAAAACAAAGAAAACAAACAACCACACACACAACACCAAACACAACACACACACACCAAAAAAACAAACACACACACACCCCAACCCCACACACACAAAACACATATATATATATATAATATATAATATATATATATATATATATATATATACAAGGTGAATGGGATAATGTATATATATAAAACATATATATTTTTAATATATTTGGGGGTGTTAACAAAACGGGAGCAACCCAACACAGAACACCCCACACACCGGACACGACACCACCACAACACACACACACAAACAACCAAACACACCACACAACACAAAATATATATATATAATATATAAGAGAGAGGAGGAGAGAGAGAGAGAGAGAGAGAGGAGAGAGAGAGGAGCGATAATGTATGCAAGATGCAAAAGTGAGAATCGGCGAGCCCGCCCCGCCAACGACCCGACCCGCTCCGGCAGCCGACCGCATTGTTGCCGACTTGCCTGTCCACCTGTCAGCCTTGCTTCGAATCTCTCACTCTCTAAGGCTTCGGAGAGAGATTTCGAAGCCCGCCATCGCCTCCATAGAAGCTAACGCGAGGTATTCCGCGCTCGGCACTGCGCTTCGAGGCAACTGAAGCAAATAACGACGCGGTTCGGCTTTTCATGATTCGGTTCGCGTTCGGAGCCGCTCTGGGGACTCCTGATTCGCTCGACTCATAGCAATTCTTCTGCCACTTATTTTGTCGGCTTGTTCTTTCCCCATTTCCCACTCCCATATAAGTTCAATGTATGTATTTATACGGATGATAAATTAAAGAAAACATGATGATTAAAATCAATAAAAGACACGAAAAGGAACGTCAATCACAGCGAAGAATCGAAGAAGGGAAAAAGTAACTCGGTCAGAGTGTACCGTATGACGAAAGACTTGAAGAAAGTAAAAGGACTCGACACTAACCACCTTCTGCCCCTAACCCCCCTCCCCCTCCACCCTCTAGCCTCTTCACCCCCTCCCACCCCCTCCCCCTCCACCCTCTTGCCTCTCAAAAAATCCCTCCCACCAAACCCCCCCCCCCCTTTTTTTTACGAGCAAAAAGAGACGCCGCTCTCTGGCAGCTCGAAAGGAACAAAAACCAGCCGATGAAGCTCACCCCCTCCCCCCTTCTCCCCTTCTCTCTCCTTCTCATTCTTCGCCTCCCCCCTTTCCCTCTTTCTTTCCATTCCCTCTTTCTCTCCGTTCCTTCTTTTGCTTCTCCCTCTCTCTTTAGATTGATCTTCCTCCTTATTTCACCTTTATCTTCCTCTCCTTTCACCTCTCGATTTTTTTTCCATATCTTCCCCTCTCATCTCTCTGTTAGATTCTCTCTTCCTCTCCCTTTCCTCCTCTTTCTCCGTTTCCTTTCCCAACCCCTAAACTTCATCTTCCTATCCTTTCTTCCTCTCTCTCTATCCGTTTACCCCTTCTCTTTCTCTCGATTCCTTCTTCCCCTCCTACTTGTCCCTTTTCTTCTTTCTCGCTTTAATAGTTACTCTCTCCTTCCTCTTCTTCCTCTCCCGTCCTTCCGAGCTCGTCGTGTGGAAACCTGAACTTCTTTTGAATTTTCTTTTAATTTACTACAAAGTGCTTTAGTGTGTATGACTAGAATATCTTGGCAACCCTGCTTTCCATTCTTATCATTCTCCTCTCTCAATTCTTCCTTCTCCTTTCCTCCTTTCGTTTTCTTTTCCTTCCTTTCTCGTTTAATTATTTATCACTTTGTTTTCCTCCTCCTTCCTTCTCCGGTCATCCATCCTTTGTTTTTTACGTCTTCTTTCTCATGCCTACTTATTCTCCTTCCTCATTCTTCCCTCCTCCTCTTCCTCCTCTTCCTCCTCCTCCTCCTCCTCCTCCTCCTCCTCCTCCTCCTCCTCCTCCTCCTCCTCCTCCTCTTTCTCCTCCTTCCTCTCCTCCCTCCACTTTCTACTCCTCTTCCCTCCACCCTCCCCTTCCCCCATCTCTTCCTCCCCCCACCTCATCGAGCTTGCAGGTGAGCCTAACGACCTTGGAGCTAAGATCCCTGTTACAATTAGCAGGTGCTAGCGACCCCTGGTGCGTTCGTGAGTGTGTTCCCCCGACGCACGTACACACCTGCCGTTGGGTTGTTTTGCCTCGTGAGGACTGAGTCACTCTTTGGGTGTAGTAAAGATTGGCTGGTGGGTAGAGTGGCTCGCGTGGAAGGGAAGTTAATTTGTGCAGTTTTGATTCGAGCGAATGTTTTGGTATGATAGGGTTATTTAGATTCGTTGGTCATATGTATGTGCGCCTACGTATGCGCTGTCAAGCAGCCACGAGGATGGTCGCCCACGTTCAGATTCACAACGCGCTTACGCGTGTTAAAACGCATACGCCCACATGTACACAAGTCCGCCCACACGCACGTACTCACTGAAGTATTCATGTATAGGCACAACACATACATATGAATATATACACGCTCATCCACGCAAACACACACACACAAACACACACACACAACACACACACACACACACACACACACACACACACACACACATTTACGCCACAGACTCATTGATAATACCACCCGTTGTTCCTCCACAATCCTCTAACGATAAAGTTCTCCATCATAATCTCATCTCATATTCCTGCTCATAAACAAAGACAGCAGAGTCCGTGAGTGTAAATAACGTATGTTTTCCTTTGCGATATTTTTTAATAGTTCCCCCTGACTCTCGTTTTTTGTTCGTTTTTATTCCTCTCTTTGCTATTTGTTAATCTCTTTGTTGCATCTCCTTCTCTCTTTTTTCTTTGTCTTTATCTCCCTTTAAGAGGATTACTGTTACCATGTGTCTCTTTTTCTTCTTCGTAATAAGAAGGCGCCTGTTGAAAATCGAAAAAAAGCAAAAAGCAGACAAGATACAATGCATATTCATGCGTCGATAGAAAATAAACAGATTCATTACTCACCGATGATATTTCGGGAATAAACAAAATTGCTCTACCGCAAAATCTCACTGGTTACGAAATGTTTATTCAATGAAATGATATGAAATTACCTTACCACAAAACTTCAATTATTTAACAAAGGTTATAAAAATGATCAGTGGTTACGAATGTCAAATAAAAGAATAGAGTAGTATTCCCGTAAATGTCACCGTTTTCATTCTCGTCGGCTTTTGGTGTGAGGACGCAGCTGCTCTTCCCGAAAGCGGCGCGTGTGGGGGCGTCCTGTGGTTAAGTGCAGGACACAGTTAAAGGTACAGTGATAAGGGACACCAGACGCACAAAAAGATAAGAGTAAAAAAAAAATAATTAGATTAGAATAAGTCACAGCGATTAAAAAAAAAAAAAAAAAACTAGACAATGGGAGAGCAGATATAAGGACATGGTCAGGTTTCAGAGGAGAAAATGGGGATATTTTGAATTCATGAAGGAACTTAGCATAGACGAAAAAATTGTGTAAATATTACGATGAAGCAGCGAGGAAAAGGGCGGGAGTTTGGCTACCGGATTCGGAGAAGCATTTAGTGAAACAGAGTGCGTGGGATGACACCAGATTAAACGGTGGTGACCTCAGAGTTTAAAAGAAATAGGAGGAAAACAGCTGTATATCTACGGTTGTGTATGGCTACTTGCGAGTGGGCCTTTATTTTCTCTACGTGTACTGATCTAAGGCCTCCTATCTTAAATTCTTAAATAGCCTAGCAACATGAAATCGTACTTTCCGCCCTCTCTCCTCCCTCGTCTTCTCCCCTCCTTCCCCTCTGCCCCCCATGTCCTCTCCTGTTCCTCCCTCCCTCCCCGCCCGTCCCAGCACCTCTCCTCTCCCTCCGCCTTCCCCCTCCCCCTATCCTCTCCTATATTCTTACACACCGTCCCCCTCTCCTCTGCCTCTTCCCCCCTTTCCCCTTCTCCTCTCCCTCCTACCTTCCCCCTGCCCCCCCTCATTCCCCACTGCTACCAGGAGGACCAGACAGCCTTACTCCGTTCCCCCAGCCGCAAGACAACACACTCTCGCAGACGCACTCATTCAAACGATGACTCAAACCGGACTTGACTCACAGCGCCCCCGAGACTCAGAGGCGACTTAGCGGACTTAAGGGACTTGCCATAGACCATTTCCTAAAGCCCAAGGAGGTCAGGTCATAGCAGGGTATTCTGGCGATGAATACGACGACTCTTGAATTGATATGACTCACACGCGGCGATTGAATTTTATTTGTGTCAACACTAGGAGATGGGCTGTAAAGGGTCTGTGTTTGTGTTCGTTTATTTGTGCGTTTATTCAAGAGGATGGAGGTCCTATTTGCTGGCTGCTTCTTTATTTGTTTAAAGGATGATCTTTCTCTCGTGATGTTAATTTGTAAGTTGTGTGTGTGTGTGTGAAAGAGAGAGAGAGAGAGAGAGAGAGAGAGATTAAGAAACGATAGTGAGGAAATAGAAAGAAAATAATGAGAAAACGGGAACGTCACATAATGATCCAGAAGGGAAGAAATACACAAAGGGTGAATTGTAGTAAAAGCTATATTGATAGATTGAGCAGAAGTAAAATAAGGAAAGAGAGCAAGATAGATACATAGCTACAGAACCAGAGAGATAGATGCTTAGATAGGGAGATAGATTGACAGCAGAAAGAAAAAAGACATAGGAGCAGACAGACAGACAGACAAGTACAGAAGCACAAACTCACCTAGTGAGAAAGAGACACTGAAAATAGAAGCACTTCAAACCGATATCAAGATCTACGTTATATCCCTCGCTCCATCTCCGGCCGAAGGTGACGTCAGCCGATGCTGGTGTTCTGAACCCATTATTAGAACCCACATGAGAGAGGGGTGAGGACAGGGGGCATGGGGGAACGAGGGGTGGGGAGAGGAGATATGGGGGAACGAGGGATGGGGAAGGGGGGAAAGGGATAAGGGAAGGGAAGAAGACAAGATGGAAGGGAGCAGAGGATATGGAAGGGAGAGGTGGTAAAATCAAAAGGAGGGAAAGGGTACTGGAAAAAAACGTAAAGGCAAAAGAAGGAAGAAGAAAGAGGGGATAATGATAGGGATAAGAAAGAAAATGGAGCGTGGAAAGGGGAAGAGGAGGAGGAAAGGAGGAGAGGGAAGAGGTATAGGTAATTATACCGTGTTTCTCTCCCGCCTTAACTGTTAAGTGACCATTAAACCCGAGGATTCATTATACCGCGGGCAGGTGTCTGGATATGGTTGTGATACAATTAGAGTGATGTATGGTGTTCGTCGCGTGAGTATGGTGATGATTATGGTTCTCAAAGAGATTAGGTTACGAAAGGGAATTTGATAAGATAAGGAAGAAATGGAAAAAAAGTAATGTACTCTTCCCTATTTGCAGTTGCATTAGTTCGTGAACGTTGAAAAAAGACTCTTAAGATTATGATGGTGTTGCAATATGTTGACAAAGATGGACAGGGTTGGTTAATTCGGTTGAAGCTGACTTAAATTTATTCCTGGGCCGGATTAATTTTCTTATTTCATTCCTTAATTCGCCCTTTTTCTTTTCTCTTTCTCTTTCTCCTCCCATTCCTTATTTTCCTTTTCTGTTTCTCTCTGGTCTTTTCTTTGTCGTTCTGAGTTTGTCTGTTTTTATCACTCTATAGATTCTGCCTCTCTCATTTAATTTTCGTCCCATTTTTGTTTATTCTCTCTCTCTCTCTCTCTCTCTCTCTCTCTCTCTCTCTCTCTCTCTCTCTCTCTCTCTCTCTCCTCTCTCTCTCTCCTTCTCTCTCCTTCTCTCTCCTTCTCTCTCTCCCCCCCCCCTTTCCCCCCCCCTCTCTCTCCCCTCTCTCTCCTCTCTCTCTCTCTCTCTCTCTCTCTCTCTCTCTCTCTCTCTCTCTCTCTCTCTCTCCCTCTCCCTCTCCCTCTCCCTCCCTCCAATGTCTCTTCTAAATCGAATATTCCATTCATCCATCACTCGCTGCGCATCTTCACCCAAACATCTCATTTCTTCAAGACGTTTATGGTAAGGTTAATAAACTCCACTTCCTTACTGCTCAGTCGCTGCGAAGCTGTTTTAAGACGTCGGTTATTGTTGGCAGTGTGATTCCTCTTTGGTGCTTGCTCTCTCTTTGTTTGGTTTTTAATTCGTTTTTTTAATGTTCTTACTCTTTTTTCTGATTCTTTCTGTGTCTGTTTGTTTGTCTATTTGTCTCTGTCTCCCTTTCTCTCTCCATTTCCCCTCTCTCTGTCTACCTTCCTCTCCCTCTCTCCTCTCTCCTCTCGCCTTTTCTCTCTTCGTCTCTCGTTTCATCTCTTTTCTCTCCTCCCACCCCTACCCTGTCCTATCCTATCCTCTATATCATACTCTCTCTCTCTCTCTCTCTCTCTCTCTCTCTCTCTCTCTCTCTCTCTCTCTCTCTCTCTCTCTCTCTCTCTCTCTCTCTCTCTCTCTCTCTCTCTCTCTCTCTGCCCCTCCCTGCTCTCTCGAAAACACACCCACACACACATGAATAGGCTACACGACCGACATCAGTTCCGTGCGCGCAATTAGCGAGTGGAGGAGGGCGGCAGGTGAGGTGAACAGGCCAATAAAAGGGTCTGTGTTTACTCACTCTCGTAAGTTGCCGATTCATGGTGCGTTTAATATCACGGAGGGGAAGGGGGAAGGGTGACGAAAGGGAGGAGGGAGGGAGGGAGGGAGGGAGGGAGGGGATGGAAAGGGAGAGGAATACAGAGAAACACAGAAATACAGAGACAGACAGACAGAGAACAAAACTGAAAATGCAAGGTAGATGATGCATATTAAAAGGTGAATGAAAGAGAGTGATTGCTTACACCTTTCATCCGCTTTTTAATGAAGTGATAGAGGAACATCAACGAATTAAAACAAACTGCTTCAGGCGAACTCTTAAATGCAGTGTTTACAGACAGCTGTTCGTTTCAGAGCGAGGGGTAGGGGAGCAGAAAGTGTTAGGTAGTTATATACATTAAATAGATAAGGAATGAGATATAGACATAGACACAGACACGAGGCAGGCACATACATAGACACAGACACAGACACAAACACAGACTCAAACACAGACAGACAGACAGACGGACGGACGGACGGACAGACGAATGGACAGATAGACGGACAGAGACAGAGGGTGAGAGAGCTGTCAGGGAGTGAATGGGGTAACATAAAGCATTAACCCCCTCCCCCCCCACCTCCATCAACCTGAAGACGGTCTTAAAACCCACTTCTGTCACTTTCTGCACACACGACATCTCCGCGCCATCTCTCTCCCATTAGCGCTGCGGAGGAAAAGAAAATAAGCACTACATGATATAAACAAAAGCGTGGCACAAAAGTGTTTTTTTTTCAAATTTGTACTATAACATATGGTATAAGGTGGGTCTTGTTCCTCTTTTTTGAGGTTTCATGATCTTTCTTGAATTGTTTTTTATTTTCTGTTTATCTATTTACTTTTTATTGTGTCATTATTCTTTTTTCTTTTTTTTCTTGATTTTGGTGGAGGTGCTTCCACCTCCAGCGTTTTACTCCCACGATTTCTTACGTCACAGGCTTGAGGGAGTTAGTGCCACTGATGACCTTTGACCCCCGGCCAGGGTCGCGGCCGTGGGTCAACTGAGCGAGTGAGTGTGGGTTGGTGACACAGTAACCCATGTCACCGTCGCCATCGCCGTTGTCTGCTTTTGGGATCTCAATGTGCACACGCTCACAGGGAAAGAATGTGGCCTGCTTTGCGGCATAATCGTGAGGGTTTGCTTGTGAGTGGGGGACGGTGTGTGTGTATGTGTGTGTGTGTGTGTGTGTGTGTGTGTGTGTGTGTGTGTGTGTGTGTGTGTGTGTGTGTGTGTGTGTGTGTGTGTGTGTGTGTGTGTGTGTGTGTGTGTGTTGTGTAAGAGAGAGAGAGAGAAAGAGAGAGAAAGAGTGAGGAGAGAGAGAGAGAGAGAGAGAGAGAGAGAGAGAGAGAGAGAGAGAGAGAGAGAGAGAGAGAGAGAGAGAGAGAGAGAGAGAGAGAGAGAATATTCTTGCGTGCATGACTGACGCTGCATAGGTCTATACGCGTTTTTATGCATAAATTTCTATGATATTCACAAGAGTATAAAACACGAGTGTCTGTTCATGCTCGCCTTTATAATTTATTGCATGCTGTTGCGTGATCACAGGAGAGCGACACTTGCAGCCAGTGACTCACCAAAGTTACACACGACTCACGGGTCACCAGGCGCCAGGACGAGTCACGCTCACGCACACGAAAGCATGTACACGTACAGATGTGCACATTCACCCATGCACGTACACATGCATACACAAAACGAGGCCTAGGTATTACCTCTGGTACGTTCACACATACATACATACATACACACACACGTAAATGTTCACAGATACACACATACGTACACGCTTGCCCCACAGCGCCGGAGATCTTATCTGTGGCACGTCCGGATGGCTTTCTCAGTTGGTATTTTCGTTGAAAATAAACATTTTCGATTCTCCAAATGAGAAATTAATGATGATTGTGTGTTTGCTGTTGTTGTCTGTTTGTTTGTCGTGGTATATTGTAGGTCTTGGTTGCCTTTCGTTTATTTTCATTATCACTGTGTTATTACTATTATTATTATCATCATGATCGTTATCCTTATTAATAACTTAGTAGCAGAGGTAATATCAGTGAAATAGTTATTTTAATCGTCATTATTGTTGTTGATAATACAGTATGCTCGTTATTGTAGTTATATTCAGTATTGCTGTTGCAATTATGAATGTCATGATAATTATTGCTTTCATGATATTACGATGATTACCATAATTATACATATAATCACAGTACCGATATTTTTTTTCTTTGATTATTATTAGCATTTATCATCGTCACTTCAGAAGAATATCATAAATGTAGTTCTATTTTGTTTTTATTGCTCTAGAACCACTAGAGAGTAAAGGCGAAGAAGACAAAAAAATAAGAAAAGGAGGAGGGAAGAAGGAGAAGTAGAAAAAAAGAAGAAGAAAAAGAAATAGAAGAAGAAGAAGAAGAAGAAGAAGAAGATGATGATGATGATGATGATGATGATGATGATGATGATGATGATGATGATGATGATGATGATGATGATGATGATGATGATGATGATGATGATGATGGAAAGGAAGAAAATGAATATAAAAGAAAATGAAAAAAATGAAAAGAAGGCGAAGAAAAAGTGGAAGAGGAGGAGAAGGGACGAGAAGAAGGGTAAGAAGAAAAAGAAGATGGAGGAGGAAATTTAAACCAAGAAATGAAAGCCTCAATTGCATTCAGGAGTTGAATGCATCACGAAATGCTTGCACCATTTTGAGACCTCCTTGGGTGACTGACCTGGACTCCTTCGAGACATCACGCCTTCCGTCCCTCCTCTTCCTCCTCCTCTTCTTCAAGTTTCTTTGTCTTCTCTTCTTCCTCTTCTTCTTCTTTAGTTCTTCCTCCTCTTCTTCAAGTTTCTTTGTCTTCTTCTTCCTCTTCTCCTCCTTACTTCTTTTCTTCCTTCTTCTCTCGTTCTTTCTTCTTCTTCTTCTCTTTTTCTTAATTTCTTGTTTCCTCTCTTACTTCTTATAATTTTCTTGTCTCCTTCTTCCTCTTTTTCTTGCTATCTTCTTCTCATTTCCTCTTTTCTCTTGCATCTTTTGTTTTCCTCCTTACTTCTTATTTTCCTTTCCTTCTTGTCTTATTTCTTATATTTTTTCCCTTTCTCTCCTCTTTTTCCTTTTCTTTTTTCCTTTTCTTGTCTGTAATTTATTCTTCTTGCTCTTCCTTATCTTTTGTTTGATGTTCTCCTTTTACTGGCGATGTGCTAATGTTGACGTTTTCCTTTCCCTTCGTCTTGCGTCGCCGTCTCGATTACTTTCTTATTTTTCTTATATTTTTTCTTCTCTCTCTCTCTTCTTCTCCTTCTCCTTCTGTTTTTTTTTTCTTGTTTTAATCCTTCTCTGTTGAATCTTTTCCTTGTTTATGCCTTTCCTTTTATTCTATTTTTGTTTCCGAAATGTTTTTTTTGATCGGCAGTGTTTCTCGTTCTTTTTTCTCTTCTCAGATTTTTCCTCTGACCTGTTCACCTATGCCTCTCTCTTTCTTTCTCTCTCTCTCTCTCTCTCTCTCTCTCTCTCTCTCTCTCTCTCTCTCTCTCTCTCTCTCTCTCTCTCTCTCTCTCTCTCTCTCTCTCTCTCTCTCTCTCTCTCTCTCTCTCTCTCTCTCTTCCCCTTTCTAATTCCTTTTACCCAGTTTTTCATACTCATTCATCCATTGCTGTCACTCCCCTCTCCTCGTTATCTATCTATTAAGCTCTATCTTCTTCTACCTATCTCTATCTATTATCTGCACATATGTGTGTGTGTGTGTGTGTGTGTGTGTGTGTGTGTGTGTGTGTGTGTGTCTGTGTTTGTGTGTGTGTGCTCGCTCTTCTCCCATCTGGTAATGCATATGCTCGTTAGCGTCACCAGTTTGTTAAAAATCTCCCAGAGACAGATGTGTGACATTCGCATCATGAAACATGTGTTGAGGATAAGCGTTAACGAGAGTTGGACCAGAGTTTTTCTTTCTTTCTTTTTTCATTTTATATAGTAACAACATGCGATCAAACCGTTAAAGTTTATGAAATAATGATCTTCACCAAAGGGTTTTCGATCATCGTAATGCGTCCGAGGTATTGATTCTTATCAAGTGTGTCTATGTTAATTAGAGAAAGATAGTCCGATTCCACTGAAGAATCCGTGACCTTATCTTGGCGTTTGACCTTTTTTGACCCGGGCTCATCTGGAACACAGAGGAGAGATTTCCTTCATCAGAATTCAGAATTCCGTTCGGATTCAGTAATCACACACATGCGCACACAGGCATGTGCACACAGGCATGTTTAAATGGCACACGTGCACAAGGATCATTTATGCACACACATACCTCCCACTTCTTAAAGGAGGCCATACGTGTGTGTGTGTGTGTGTGCGCGCGCGCACGTGTGTCCGTGTAAGCGTGTTTGGGCGTGAGTGTAGTATGTATATTTGAGTGTACACTATAAGTGATGCTCTATGTGTGTATGTGTTTTTCGTGTACGCATATGTGCATGTACGTGCATGTGCCGTGTTTTTTTTCGGGCTGTTTGTCGTAGCAGCAATGATGCTTTTATCTTGATGGCTTTACGACTTGGTTTTATGAGTTTCTTCTGAGTGCGAATAAAAAGATCCCGAAGCGATGTGACCTGTCGCTGCGTCGCGTTGGTCGCCCGTCTTTTTCGTTTCCTTTTTGTGTTTTTCCTTTTTTGGGTTTGCTTGCGTACGGAAAGGGGATTTCATTTGGCTGATTGTAGAGTTTTTGAAATTGTTTTTGGGTAGGATGAGATGCGTTTCATAGTCTTTGCTTGAAAGGTTTTTGCAAGATGAAAATGTGTGCGGTTCCCTTCTCACCTTTCCCTCCTTTTTTCCTCCCTCTCTCCCTCTCTCCCTCCTCATTCTCTCCCGCTCCCTCTTCCTCCTTTCCACCTCCAACCTTCCTTCCCTTCCCCTTTCCTCCATCCCTCTCCCTTCCCCCTTTCCTTCCTCCCTCCATCCTTCTCCCTTCCCCCTTTCCTTCCTCCCTCCCTCCTCCCAACCTCCACCAAACCTACTTCCCCCCTCTTTGTATATCGAAAAGACCGTTACGGCGCGACAGGATTCAAAACTCGTATTTTTGCCCGCTTCCCCGCACGTACTGGTCACTGTTCATGCCTGCAACCCGGACCTGGTGCAAGCTTAAAGGGGGCGGGACGGCGGGGGAGGGAGAGAGAAAGGGAGAGAGTAATGACAGGGGGGTAGGTGAGAGAGGAGGGAGAGGGGGTAAGGTGAGAAGGGGAGAGGGAGAGGACGGGAGTGGATGGGAGGGAGAGGGAGAGGGAGAGGACAGGGGAGTGGATGGGAGGGAGAGGGAGAGGGAGTAAGGTGGGAGAGGGAGAGGGAGTAAGGTGGGAGAGGGAAAGGGGGAGGCGTAGGTGAGGGAGAGAATGAGGGCAGGGGAGTCAAAGGGAAGGGAGGGAGAGGGAGGAGGGGAGAACAGGGGAGTGGAAGGCAGACAGAAAGGCCTAGGAGAGGGAGAGGGGGAGGAGAAAAGAGGAGGAGAGTAAGCAGGGAGGGGGGGGGGAGAGCGTGTGCTTGAAGGCAGAGCTTGTTAAGGTTTACCGGTTTTTTCATTTGATTCCTTGTGTTTGCGACGGTTAGGAATTCATTTTCCTTTTTTCTTCTTTTTTTTCTTTAATTCTTCACATTTTCCCACGATTTGGCCATGTGATTTTTTTGTTACTTTAGGATATAAAGTTTACGAGGTTTTGTTGCTGTTTTTATTCCTTTAATTAATAATCCACACCTGCTTTCGTATTACACTATGCTTGAGATTTCTTTGTGACTGTATTTCGATTTTTTTTTCTTTTTTTTTTTCTCTCTCTCTCTTTTGTAACGATTTTCGTTCATTAATAAACAACGGGCCTCACGTCATACAGACCCATTCGTATATGATTCCCTTTTACTTATTTTTTATTATATTAATCCCTATCATAATTCATTCCTGTTTGACTTGACTTCTAGTGGGCATTTCCTGCCTTGCAAGTGACGAATAAATGCCTCATCACGAACACTGAATGTGGTGAATGGTGCATGTTAACCACTATGTTTAACGCGCGTGTAAATAGGAAACGTGTTTGTTATTTTGGAGAAGTTTTCTTGGTCGTTCTTCCCCTTGTAGTTCTGAGTACCCGGGTGTTTGTGCAAGAGAGCTGCGTGATCTGCAACGAGCGCTATCCCTCCCCTGCCATGCAACACGGTGACTGGTGGCGTAGCGCATTGTTTTGCCCCGAACGCCGCCTCCTTGAAGGCTTTCTCGTTCGTCTTACTTCATCTACTTGCCTTTGTTATCTTTTCTTCTGGCTTGTCTTCCTTTTTTCTCTGATTCCTACTTTTATTCGTTTATTATTATTCTGTTATCGTCATCTCCTGATTCTGATTTTCGGTTCTTTCTCTTCTTTGTTTTTTTGTTTTTATTCTTCTTCCTTTATCTTCTTATTCTTCTCGTCTTCTTCTTGTTCTAATTCTACCACTACAATTGCTGCTTATTTTCTTCCTTTCTCCCTTTTCGTCTTCTTTTTTTTCTTCTTTTCTTCTGAATCATCTTCTATATTTTCTTCTTTCGTCATAATCCTCCACGTTTCTGATTCTCCCACGCTTCCTTCGATTCCTTACTGACCTCCCCCTCAGTTCCTTCATCCTACTCACTTCCTTCTCTCCTCTCATATTCTTCTACTTTTCCCAGTCCTTTCATCCCTTTCTCCTCCTTCTCCTTCTCCTCCTTCTCCTTCTCGTCCTCCTCCTCTTCCTCCTCCTCCTCCTCCTCCTTCTCCTCTTTCCTCCTCCCTCCTCCTCCTCCTCCTCCTCCTCCTTTCTCTCCTTTTCCTCCTCCTCCTCCTCTCCTCCTCCTCTTCCTCCTCTCCTCATTTCCTCTCCTTCTCTCCTCCTCCTCCTCCTCCTCCTCCTCCTCCTCCTCTCTCCTCCTCCTCCTCCTCCTCCTCTCCTCCTCCTCCTCTTCCTCCTCCTCCTCCTCTTCCTCCTCCTCCTCTTCTTCTTCTTCTTCTTCTTCTTTTCTTCTTCTTCTTCTTTCTTTCTTCTTTTCTTTCTTCTTCTTCTTCTTCTCTTCTTTTTCTTCTTCTTCTTCTTCTTCTTCTTCTTTTCTTCTCTTCTTCTTCTTCTTCTCTTCCTTCTTCTTCTTCTTCTTCTTCCTCCTCCATCTCCTCCTCTTCCCCACATTTCCTTCTCCTTCCTCCCCTCCTTGCCATCATCTTCTCCCCTTACTCACTCCCTTCCATTCATTCATTTATTCATTCATCCCCCTTCTCCTCTCCCCTCTTCCTTCCCTCCTTTTCCACCTCTTTTCTTCTCCCTTTCCCTCCCCTCTTACCTCCTCATTCTCATTCTCCTTTTCCTTATCCATCTCCCCTTCCTTCTTACCTTCCTCCTTGTCCCCTCTACTCATCTCTCCCTCCAACCCCTTTTCCCTTTTCTTTCCCCTCATCTCTTCTTCCCCCTTCCTTTCCTCCATCTTACCCTGCTCCCCTCTCTCTCTCTCTCTCCTTTCCCCCCTTCCTTCCCTCCATTTCCTCCGGCTCCTCCTTCCTTCCTTCCTGCCGTCCTTTCGCCCCCCTTTCTTCCTTCCTTCCTTCCCACCCTCCTTCCTTCCTGCCTTCCTTCCTTCCTCTCTTCCTTCTATCTTCTTCTCCTCTCTCCCCCTTCTTTCCCCCTTTCCTTCCCCCTTTCCTTCCCTCCCTCTCCCACACTTCTCCTCTCCCCCCTCCTCCCACGTCCCACACAGGAATCAGGGGCTGTGTTGACCAAAGGTTCAGAGGGTCTCAAGACAAGGACTTGTTGCAGCTGATAACTTATCCAGCAAAGAGGGGGGGTTAAGGTGGGAGGTGGGGGGCGGAGGCGGGATTAGGGGTAGGGGGTGGGGGGTGGGGGTAGGATATATATGGTGTGTGTGGGAGAGAATGTTGATGGAAGGGGTGGGGGGCGTAGTTGGAGGGTAGAGGGGAGGTGTAGAGAGTGGGGTAGGTATGAAGGCTTGAAACAAGTGTGCTAGATAGTTTAAAAAGATTATGTTGACTTTGACAGGGGGGAAAGTGTGTTATCACTGT
>NC_051395.1:13505144-13507644 GCF_015228065.2 Penaeus monodon | reverse complement strand
TCTCCTCTTCTTTGAAATAATTTTCTTCTCCTCCAATTCCTTTTCTTCTCTCTCCTGTACTTCTCCTGCCTCTCCATCTCTCTATCGTCTTTTACTTCTTCTTATTCATCTGCATCTTTTTCCTCGTTTTCTTCTGTCCTCCTACTCCCCATCTTCCACTTATTCTCCCTTCCCTTCCTTCCAATCGCCCTTCATCACCTCCTCCTCCTTTCCCTTTCTCTCATTTATTCAATTCCCCCGTTCTTCTCGCATTCTTCTTCTTCTTTCTTCCCTCTTCCCCCTTATCCTCTCCTTCTTGCCCTACCCTTCCCCATCTTCCTCCTATACCTCCTCTTCTTCGTCTCCTTTTCCTTTCCCCTCATTTATCCTCCCCACCTTCCACCCCTTCTGCACTGCCGGCCGCCGCACGTCTCCCGAGCGCCCTTGTCTCTTCAGTCGATTTTGCGCTCCTTCGGCAGTGCCTATCGGGAGGGGGGAGGCGGAGGGGGGTTGCCCTTGGTGCGTCCCCCGGGGCTTGCCACGAGGGACGGCGCGAGTGGCATGTGCTAAGGGAATTTTTTCTTTCTTTCTTTCTTTCATTTGTGTTTTTTTTTTTTTCTTCCTTTTGCTCTCTTTTATTTTATCTTCCATTTTACTCTCTCTCTTTCTTTATCTTCATTTTACTCTCTCTTACTTTATCTTCATTTTGCGCTCTCTCTCTCTCTCTCTCTCTCTCTCTCTCTCTCTCTCTCTCTCTCTCTCTCTCTCTCTCTCTCTCTCTCTCTCTTCTCTCTCTCTCTCTCTCTCTCTCTCTCTCTCTCTCTCTCTCTCTCTCTCTCCTTCCCTCTCTTTGACGTTGGTATTCATGCTTCTATTATCATGCTTGGTTGAGCAAGATTGTCGTCTTCACTTATCGCATTCACACTTACCTGTCTTGGCTTTTATTAATGATTTTATTTTTCTTTAAGATTGATTTTCTTCATTTGCATATATCCTCTGTGCCATATTCTCATTATTCATTACTTTGATTATTCTTTTAATATTATTCCTGTTGCTTTTGCTTTTGTTTACATTTTTTTTTTTCGCGATCATTTTTTTCAGATTTTTTGTTTGTTTGTTTGTTATTTTCAATTTGGAATTTCATAATCTTCCCCGCTTTATTTCGCGTTTCCTAGCTAGGACCATTTCCCAATTGGAGTCTGGCCGCTTAAAAGACTATTTTCATAATCACCGACTGTGTTTTTGTGGATGTTTTATTTACTTTACAGTCTTTGATTACATCATTCATCGGCAATCAAGTTTTTTCTCTGTCTCCCTCATTCTCTCTTTCTCTTTTCGTAACGTTCTTCTATCTTTCGCTCTTTCTCTTTTCACTTCAATCTTTCTTTCTATCTATCCCCCTTCCTCTTTTCGCAACGTCTTTCTTTCTATCTCTCTCTCTTTCTCTATTCGTAATGTCTTGTTTTTGTGATCGTCTCTTTTTAACCATGATTCAATCTTCTTCTACCGACCTCCTATTCCCACTTTCTCACTTCTCATCCCTCCTCCTCCTGAAGAGGAGAGAAGAGGAGAGAAGAGGAGAGGAGAGGAGAGGAAAGGAGAGGAAAAGAGAGGAAAGGAGAGGAAAGGAGAGGAGAGGAGAGAGAGAGAGAGAGGGGGGGAGGGGGAGAGAGAGAGAGAGAGAGAGAGAGAGAGAGAGAGAGAGAGAGAGAGAGAGAGCGAGAACTGCACCCTCGACACCCACTTCAGCCAACCTGACCCCTTACACTCGCCTCCCCTCTCCCCCCCCCCCTTATCCCCACTCCATCCATGTCCTTACGAAGAGTGGATGGAGGGGGAAGAGGTGGGGGGGGGGGGGCAACTCCCTTTATCTCACGTCCTCATTTCTCCCGAGAATAATGGCCGCGAGAGTGACCCTAATAGCCGCATTCTGTGGCCACTAATCCTTTTTGTTATCTTGTGGTTGCTATTGCTGCGTCTCTCTCTTTCTCTCTCTCTCTCTCCGTCTCTCTTTTTCTTTCAGTTTCTCTTTTTCTCTTGATGCGTCTCTCTTTATCCCTCTCTTCTACCTCTCTCTCTCTCTCTCTCTCTCTCTCTCTCTCTCTCTCATTCTCTCTCTCTGTCTCCTCATGCCTCTATCTCCTTTTATTTCCCTGTCACTTGAATCTCCCTTCCCTTCTGTCTTGCTCGTTCTATATAATCATTCTTTTTCTTCTATATATTCCCATAAATTTTAATTTCATAACTTCACGTCATTCAAAAGAAAAAAAAAACAATCATAAATTTTAAGAAACGGCAAAAAAATACATCACAGCACAACCACCCCTCTGACAGCCGACCATAGAGGCGGTATTGAACAAAGGCCTTCGTTAAATTTGTTCATATACATTTACATCATTCTGCCCTCGCTCCCTGACCACCAGCTTTAAGATATGATAGTCAGCTTTAATTGAATGAAAGCTGTTTACGTCTTCATTTATCTTATTGTGTGCATTTCTCTGTATATTAAGATGTGCTGTGA
>NC_051395.1:13492644-13495144 GCF_015228065.2 Penaeus monodon | reverse complement strand
TGGCTACTTCTCCCTTCGTCGTTCCGTGGTTCTCCTTGCGGCCCGGGACTTTGATCTTCTCGGGCGTGGGTATTCAGGTGTTGTTTTTCAGGTGTGGGTTTTTCGGGTTTTGCGGAAGAGATTAGTGTATGCTGGGTAGGTGTGTGGGCGGGGGTGGGGGGTAGGGGCGTGGTCGGGCATGGGGGGGTTGTTTCGGGGTGAGGGAACCCCTTTGTTTTAGTGTTTTTATTGTTGTTGTATTTTTTTGTCCCTGTTGTTTTAAGTGTGTCATAGCTAAGGGGCATCTGATTTTACCTCAGAGCTTGGCATATGAAATTTTTTTTTATCTATTATTATTATTTTTAATTTTCAAACATAAATTTGTTTATAATATGGTTGATTATAATTTCCGAAGTCAACTAACTCATCTCTTCAGTTCATCACCTCATTACCCATTACTATAATTTCATTACCACCTTATCATTCTATCCTTTCAATATTCTCCAAAAGACTTTCATTTTCCAACAACTATTTTTTAAATGTTCAAAGCACTTCAATAAATACCGGATTATAAACTCTACGGTCACTAAACGCCACATATTTCCGAGTTCAGAGTTTTGTTGTTATTTTTCAATCAATATAACGGAGGATGCAATAATGTTATGTCCTAAATTCGCAGTGTGATAGCATGGTGTAATTTTATGGGCATGCATCATACACATCAGGGCTAGCTGAGTGGTAAATAAAGGACTAAACTAAACAAGAGAATTGAAAGTATTGAATTTTATTTGTAGTAATGGCAATATAAAACAAGTTAGATGCGCAACAAACGTCAAATAAAAACAATTTGGTATGGAGAATAGACAAATTAAGACCTGCTATCGAAAGAATAAAAAAAAAAGATCTTATTTCTTCCCACTGAAGAGATGACGCTAATGTGAGAAATGCCATTAGGATCGGCGTGGGCGAGTGGGCGGGTTGTGGCATGCAGGGGCGCGATTGAGTGATTAATTGATACCTGCAACAAGTTCTAGATCAGCGCGGCCCATTTATGCAACATTCGTGCATCGGGAAATTAGCACCGATGCACTCATACGGGCTCGGAGCAATTTAGATGGAAGCGAGATCACAGAACGAAAACGAGGCACACGCAGACACGCAGACACGTAGACAAATCCACATACAGACGAGGACATAGAAATATACACACACGCTCTCGTTCACTCACACAAACGTACATAAACATACATTTAGACACAGAGACGCACTCATGCAAACATACTTACACACATACACACAAGCCTTCATACACACACACACACATACTCATATGTACATACATGGACACATACACAAGATCCACACATATGCACATATACACAAATTTAAACATACGCAGACTCGCACACACATACTGAGACGATGCATCACACCATGCGGGCCTCCATATTCCCCTAAAATTCCACCCGTCTTTTTTTTTGTAAATAAAACAAACACGCGGGAAGCTTCTCGGATCGCGGGCGCCGTCGCCGCCCACGCCCGCCCACTGCCTCGCATCCCTGCTATGTGCGGCATCCAGCCTCCGCCGCCCTTGATCCTCTCCTTCCTCCTTATTCCACCCTTTCATCCTCTTCCACCTCCTCCTCCTCCTCCTCTCCGCACCCTGCTTATCGCTCACGCCTTCTTCCTGTTTTTTCCTCTTCCTCTTCTTCTTCCTCTTCCTCCATCTGTTCTTCCTCCTCCATCTCTACCTCTTCCACCTCATCCTTGTCGCCTTCATCCTCCTCCTTTTTCTCTTTCAATTCTTCTTCCTTTATCTTCCCCCCCCTCTTCTCTTCCTCAACTTTGTCGCCTTCGCCTACATCTTTTTCCTTTCTCTTCTTTCGTATCCTTTTTCTTCTTCCTCCTCCTCCATCTCTCTTTCTTCTTCCTCCATCCCCTCTTCATCTTCTTCACTTTACTCCTCCTATTCTTCTTCTTCTAATGTCTCCTCACCTTATTCTTCGGTGCAATCCTATATTCTTTAAATTTCTATTCTTGTTTTTATTATTATTATTATCATTTCATTGCCTCAGCGTTTCTACGTTTTTACAATCCATAGTTTTTGTTCTTTCTCTCTCCTTTCTTCTCTATTCATCACATTATGTACGATTTCTTCCTTCACATTTTCATACTGTTTATACTATTTTCCATTTTATTTCGTATGGCAGTATCTGTGGTTTCAATTTACGGTTTTAAGACTATCTTTGTTTATTTAGTTGAGTATTTGCGGTTTGGTCGTGGTATCAGGAAGATCAAACCACAATCCTATTATCTCTCTTCTTTTCATTTTAATTTTTTTTTTTTTTTTTTTTTTTTTTTAGTACTGTCTTCATCCTCTTTTTCCTCTTCCTTTTTCTTGCTTTTATTCTTATTGAGTTCTCTCTCTCTCTCTCTCTCTCTCTCTCTCTCTCTCTCTCTCTCTCTCTCTCTCTCTCTCTCTCTCTCTCTCTCTCTCTCTCTCTCTCTCTCTCTCTCTCTC
>NC_051395.1:13480144-13482644 GCF_015228065.2 Penaeus monodon | reverse complement strand
TGTGTGTGTGTGTGTGTGTGTGTGTGTGTGTGTGTGTGTGTGTGTGTGATGTGTGTGTGTGTGTGTGAATAGATAGATAGATAGACAGATAGATAGATAGATAGATAGATAGATAGATATACACATGAATATATATATATATATATATATATATATATATATATATATATATATATATATATATATATATATATATACATATATATACACTTTTCATTTTTTGTTGACGAAATTAATTTTTATTTTCTTCTCTTTTTCCTCAGCGGTCCTTTTCTTCCTGAAAGAGGACTTGGAGTGAAGTCAAGGAGATCTCTCGTTTAAGCCTTGAATTGATAAAGGTGAGTGTATTGATTCTTCGTCTGTTTGTTTACTTATTCGTCTGTTTACTCAATTATTCACATCTGTACCCACCTGTTTGTTTGTGTTGCCATTTATCTGTCTGTCTGTCTATCTGTTTGTCTAGACATATATGTATCTGTTTATATGTCTATCTGGTTTATCTAGTTATTTATGTATCTAACAATTTATGTATTCATTAACTCGTATCGAATTTTATGGTGAAATTATAACGATTTTTTACGAGATTACAATTTCGTTTTCTGTCAATTTTATATTTTTCCGTCATTTTTTATTTTTTGTTTGCCCTGTTCCCCATTAAAGGAAGGAAACGCCCACCAAAAGGCAATAAATCAGGGGCAGAAGGCAATGAAAGAAGGCGTGAGCGACAGAAGGCTTAGGCGCTGTAGAAATAAAATCTGTTTGATCGCTGATAGATCATCTTCTGTGGAGACGGGAGATTCCGATGGCAGTCATCCATTTAATCTCGAGTAGATTAAAAGATTTTATTCTCTCTCTCTCTCTCTCTCTCTCTCTCTCTCTCTCTCTCTCTCTCTCTCTCTCTCTCTCTCTCTCTCTCTCTCTCTCTCTCTCTCTCTCTCTCTCTCTCCTCTCTCTCTCTCTCTCTCTCTCTCTCTCTCTCTCTCTCTCTCTCTCTCTCTCTCTCTCTCTCTCTCTCTCTCTCTCTCTCTCTCTCTCTCTCTCTCTCTCTCTCTCTCTCTCTCTCTCTCTCTCTCTCTCTCTCTCTCTCTCTCTCTCTCTCTCTCTCTCTCTCTCTCCTCTCTCTCTCTCCTTCTTTCCCCCTCTATTTATAATATATATATATATATATATATATATATAAATATATATATATATATATATTATATATATATATATATATTTATTTATTTATTTATTTATCTATGTATGTGTGTGTGTGTTTGAATGTGTGTGTGTGTGTGTGTGTGTGTGTGTGTGTGTGTGTGTGTGTGTGTGTGTGTGTGTGTGTGTGTGTGTGTGTGTGTGTGTGTGTGATTTCCTCTCTTCCTCTCTTTCTATATACCTACCTATCTCTCTATCTCCAATAATCTTTCTCATATTGACTTCTCTCTCAGTCTAGCAATTTGGCTGTTTGCCTTCGTACCCCATCTGTCCATCCATCAAACTTCCTTAAAGCTCTATAAATAAAACAAGTAAAACCTTTCACCCCCCCCCCCCCCCGCCCGATCTCCTGAGGGCGAGGTCGTCACCGCCTTCCGAGAGTCGTCGGGTCGTGATGCTGCAGCGACACTCTCACACCCACTTCCCACTCTCTCGTCGCCTCCACGACCTCGGGGGTCACGCGGTGCACCCCTCGCGGTTTGTGCCGGGGTCAGGGGTCACCGACGAATGACCTGGCGACGGGAGAAGGGAAGGAAGGTGTTTGCGATTGTCTTTAAGTGGTTATCTTAAGAGGAGTGATCAGTGGAGGCGCTCGTTTGCGGAAGAGCCATTAGGAGCGGAGTTAAAAGCGCGCGCGCGAGTGTGTTTACTTCGGCGGGTCGAGAGGATGTCGGTCGGCGCAACAGAAGGCGTGAAGACGTTTCGAGGTGGCTGTGGCAGCTGTGTTAGTGGATGATGTAATTTTCGTGAATGCTTTCACCAAATAATTTATATTTTTTTAGTAATCATCTTCGAATACATTAAATCAGAGTGCATATATATATATATATATATATATATATATATATATATATATATATATATATATATATATATATATGAGACCAAGAGGAACAAGGACAAGACTACAGCAAAACACACATTTCACTCGTCCTTTTATCTCCGCTATTCCGTCCTTACAGCAAAACCCCAGGTCTAAACGTGCCTTATCTCCTCGAAAACAGCTTCCCAGTCGAGGATAAGTGATAAAACACCAGGTTACCGATAAGAGACAATGGAGAAGGACTTTCGTGTGGCATTTGAGAGACTGCGATGCCGATTCGATCCACATCAGCCTCTACTTAAAGGGTGTCTGTTGAAAGGTTGCTAAAAGGTTGCAGAGAGTTTTGCCATCCCTTACGTGTTCATTTATCAAGTCACTTTCATGTGCAGTCTAAACATTTCTCGCTGGGTTTGCATAGGTATTAAGCAGTAAGATAAAACGGGGCGTGTATATACCGTAGACTTTATGTGTTTGGTG
>NC_051395.1:13465144-13467644 GCF_015228065.2 Penaeus monodon | reverse complement strand
GGACACCTAAAGACAAAAAAGAAATCCCCACCTTACATTTAAGAATTCTTACAAGAAAATCGGATACCTTTAATCAAGTTGCCCTCCCCTAATAGCCCAATTTATCCACCCCTTTATTCCGCGTGTCAGCAAACATAAATATCAATTTTTGCCATAGCAGAACCCTCCCCCCATTACCGTGTCACATCCCTTTAGCATTAGAGTCCAGGCTTATAATACACGGTGAGTATTATTCATATTATCCATTCATCAGACTCCCGTTGATGTATTGTTGGGAAGGCGATTGTAGGTATTAGATAAATGGTTGTTTGTTGTTTGATTTCGTGTGGGTTAAGGAAGCGGGTTGGGGGAGAGGGAGGGAGATGGAGACACAGGAGGGAGTGATTTTTTTTTTTGGGGGGAGGTCATTTTGGTTGTCTGATAGATCTTGATCCTTTGGTGCAGTCTCTGGGCTATATTTAGCGTAGACACTGTTGTGATAACCGTTTAGGAGAATGATTTATGGTTTTGATGTGTGCACGAGCTTTGCTTATTTGAGTGTATCTGCTTCGTCTTCGTCTTCTTCCTCCTCCTTTTCCTCCTCTTCATTTTCTTCCTCCTCTTCATTTTCCTCCTCCTCCTTTTCCTCCTCCTCCTTTTCCTCCTCCTCCTCCTTCTCCTCCTTCTCCTTTTCCTTTTCCTTTTCCTTTTCCTCCTCCTCCTCCTCCTCCTCCTCCTCCTCCTCCTCCTCCTCCTCCTCCTCCTCCTCCTCCTCCTCCTCCTCCTTCTCCTCATTTTTTCATGTGTTTTTCTTGTTTTGTTATTTCCTAGGGTTCACCCGATGATCACCAAACGAAATGTTCAAGCCAAAGAAGAGAAAGTCTAAGACCCGAATCTTAGGCGAAGCAAGGCGAACTCTTTGAACCCACAGTGCATAATTCCACGCGTTGACAAGACCATAAGCAACACTATAGTTACCGAGAGCAGGACCGAGACGCCTGGAGGAACCGAAGAACCGCTGTGTCACACAACGCCGCTCTGCAAATGAAATATTTTGTTCCACCCTGCACTAAGTGGCGGGTGTACAGGGTGTGTTTTATGGTGTTCCGCCCTGCCCCCCTCTGCAACCCCTAACTTCTACCCCTGCCCCCTCTACCACCCTTAATTCCACCCCTACCTCCCCTCTACCACCCGTATTTCCACCTGCCATATAATATTGATTAAGTAAACATCCATAGAAGGCGGCTGCTTCGTAATAACAGTGCGGGGATGCAGTACCTCACAGGCGCCTCGACCTCGGAACACTGGCCGAGTTAAGACTATAAAAACGACAGACAAAGTGAATATTATGGCTTTACGGGCGGGGGGAGGGGGGAGAGGGAAAGAAGAAAGAAATAAAAGAGAGGGTAGGGGGGGGGGGAAAGAGAGGGTAGAAGGGATGAAGACAGTGATGGAGGAGGGGAGGGTGTTGAGGGTTGGAGAGAAAGAGTGAAAAAAGGAGAAAGAGAGGGTCTTAGGGACAGAAACAGAAGGAGGAAGACAGCGATCGATAACGAGATAGGGAACGACAAACAGACAAACCGATAAGAGGGATAGGGAAGGGGAAAGGGGACAGACCTATAATAAAGACACATGGATAGGTATATAGCACATGATATACTGGCAGAGCTATAGTAAATAGATGGAAAGAAAGGAAGAAAAATGGGTTAAGAGGGAGACGGACGAAAGAGGAAAATCAAAGATTAACGCTAAGAAATGGAGCAAAAAGACCCCCTTTCCCTGCGTGAAATTGCACACACGCTGTCTGAGCAAGCATACCGACGCACCTCTGCCGCGGAAAATGACATCCTGTGTGCGTATTTACGTTCATGCAATAGGTAGGATGCGTGCGCGTGTACGCACGGCATCAAAAAGGAAAACAAAAATCAGAGAAATATGTTTTTCCTCAGACGCATGCAACGTGGACCCCTAAAGCCCCGATGACACACGCAGGTCCACGGAACAAAGAATAATAATAATGATAACACTAAATAGATGCATAAAAAATAAAAAAAGCCCTTGTGATTGCTGGCGTTGATAAGGCCGCGATCGTCCGTCGTGCTGAAGATAGTGATCACCTAGATTAAGGAAAAAACAATGGGCATAAAAAGGTCGAGACGAAGGCCACAGAGTTGAATGGCGAGCGATTAGACGCCACGGCAAAACATCCTCCCGAACTGCAAACTCTTAAGGAGGATGTGAAAGTTACCAGGACTTCTGGAAGAGAGGCAGGCCGAGGTGATAAAGGTACTCTAAATAACCTATATAACCTTAGTTCTCATAATCCAATCATGGTATCCTTCCTTCCTTCCGTCGCTATTTCTTTCTTGCCATTTCCCTTTCGCTTAGTACGCAAGATGCTCTCCCACGCAACCCGGAGGTCTTCCCGGCGCATGAAGGAGGAGGCGATGACATGCAGATGCCTTCGTCGCCCGCCTTCAGTTCTGCATGCGACAAGAAGCAATATTGGGGCCTCTCCGGC
>NC_051395.1:13455144-13460144 GCF_015228065.2 Penaeus monodon | reverse complement strand
TGAGGAATAAAAGTGGAAAAGATGAAAACGGAAAAAGAAAACACGTAAAAAAAGAACGAACGAGGGAAAAGGAAAGGAAAGAGGGAAGGGGATAAAAAGAGAGGAAGGTTTGTTTTATGGTAATTTGAAATTCAAGGACAAAGTTGCAACGCCATATTCCGCGCTCATGTTTTATACCACCCTTGGCTCTGCCCGCCGATGCTCTTTCCTGTGTTCGTGATTTTTCTTATCCAATCTTTACTGTTATTATCTTTTTTATTATTATTATTCGTCCTTTTCTTCTTCTTCTACTTCCTACTTTTCTTCGTTTTATTCTTTTTTCTATTATTTCTTCTCTTTCTTCTTTTTCTTGTTCTTCTTGTTCTTGTTTTTCTTCTTTTTCCTTCTTTTTTATTTTTCTTCTTCTTCTTCTTCTTTTCTTCTTTCTCCTTTCTTCTTCTTCTTTTTCTTCTTCTTCTTTCTCCTTTCTCCTTCTTCTTTCTTCTTCTTCTTCTCTTTCTTCTTCTTCTTTTTCTTCTTCTTCCTCTTTGGAATAGGAGGAAATTATAACTGAATTTGGATTTTTGTGCATCAGTGATTTTGTGTTTTTGTTGTTGCTGTTTCTGCTATGTTTATCTCGTTGTTGTTTTGTTATTATTTTGTATTTTGTTTTTAACTTATTTATTTATTTTTGTATTTCCATACCGTAATCTTTCTTATATGACTTCCTTTCGTCCAAGCTCATCGAAACGCAGCCATATATCTTTCCATTTTCGTATGAATCGCACAGGGCACTTTGTCTTTGTCATTTCCAACAACTTTATCGAGCTTTATCTCACGTTCAGACACTAAAACGCCAGCGCATCATGTACTTGACTCTTTAAACAAACATCGTCGAAAATCACCGACGTAAAATATGTAGTACTGGCTAACTTCACTATCAGGAACCATTTATCATTACGCATTGTTAGCATTCCTGCACGTTCGCACCGCCATAGATCAGCGTTACCATTAATCAAAGGCTTTTAAATCTACACCTCTGAGTCATATATCTCCCCCTCCCCCTTCCCCCACGATCTCCCATCCCTAAATAGCCTCCCTTCTTAACGGACTCTCCCCCCCCCTTTCCCCTCCCTTCCTCCTTACTTCCAACCCCTTACCCCTCCCCATCCCATCCCTCTCCAGCTACTCACCGCTGCGCTCTTCCAAAGCATGAATCATCGTTGCCACATCATCATCGCAAACACTATCGCCTCTTGTTATCTGGCACTGCTGAGGGTGCTGACAAACATGCAGACTCCGCCCACAGGCTAAGAACCCCGCCCAGACGGAGTTGGAGCTCCGCCCATCTCTCCTGCGATCTCTCAAGAAAATATGCTTAATATTCTTAATTCCCTAGTCTTTTTATCTGGTGATTCAGACAGCAAAGCAATGGTGTGTTTTGTCTCAAAAGACGTAAACACACTCGGTAATTTCCCAAAACGGTGTTAAATCTCCTTGTCTGATAATACATATTTCCTGGTAGTGCATATTTTGATAATTGATAAAAGATAAAAGCGCCAAGAAAAAAAATTCACCAAGTACCAGGATAATTCTATAGTGCTGTTGGTCTGAGCCGATGCTAAAAATGGTTATATACAGTAAACAGGTTCTATTCATCTTTGTATAACAAACAGAAGAAGAGAAATGTATATGTACCTATTTGTATTTTACGTCTCTTATGTATATGTGCGTGCGTGTAGTGTGTAGGTGTGTGCATGTTCTGCTTAGCTGTGTCTATTATATGTATGTGTGTGTTCCGTATATAAGCGAATGTTGTGTGTATAGATGGGTGCACATATAGGCGTAACAGTAAGTACAACCCGACACCCATCGTGACATAAAGGGAAAGACAGACAACATAAAAAACATGGTTTGTATAGCTCAGCGCATATCCTGTAGCAGTGTAAAAAGCGCTCGACATGGCTGCCTGAGACCCGGGTTTTCGCTCCTATACTTTTTGTACCTTTTCTCTGTATTATCCCTCCAGACGAACCGTGGCTGAGGTACTTGCACTATTCTGTGGCGAAAGATTCGAATTGTGGTTGCTGTCCTTCTGGTGGGTGGAAGGGATGAAGGAGACGGACTAAAAAAAAAATTGAGGTTTCTTTTTTTTGCGTATATTGTGAACACAATGGTTTAGGTAGCTTGGTCATGCTGGGTGATAGCACAATTTTGGTAGTGTTTGGTAGTGTAAATATATGTCCAGGAATAGGAAATACATGGAAGAAAATGGGCGTCTGCATCTTCCTCTTTTAAAGCCAATTCGAAGGTCGTGTCTCACTATGTTTACAAGCGTTGTGTCCTTCGGGTTTGCTTGAGTGAGGGCCAACGCGAGGTCACGGGGGTCAGACGGGGTCACGTGATGCATCGGTTGTTTTGCTTGTCCAGGAAACTGAAGAAAGACAGGTGTTGGGGGGGGGGGGTCATCCACCATGTTGTGTATTCATCCATCTCTCATAATGCCATTCATCCATCTTTCTTATACAAGTGGCGCTGGTATCCACGGCGAGTCATTATCATTATGGCAACTTGCTTTTAAGTTGCAGTTTCCTTCGGGGGATCTGTGTCCGCGGATGGATTCTGCACGAGTGTCTTCGTCGGCCACGTTGCTTGCAGGATTCTCTGTGTTGCGATTCGTTCTTTTATCATATGTGTTACCTCTTTCCGCTATTTATTTTGTATTGCCTTGGATCCGGAATTGTTCGTTATGTAAATCTGTTAATGATCCTTCACTCCTGCACTCCCCTGCGAATGACCCTACGCACACCCTTATCACCCTTATCTCTGTTATCTTCTCCGGACGCTTGTCCTGTTCACCCTGCTTTAAAACCTCACCCTGACCTTTACCTTAGACTGACCTCAGCATATTTAGACAATCGCTTGCAATAGACTTTGCTTGCAACTCTCCTCCCTCTCCCCCTCCCTCTTCCACATCTCCCCTTTCTCCCTACCATCTTCTTCACTCACTTCTTCACCCTAATTCCGATCCTTGCCTCTGATTTTACTCTTTACGATTCTTGGTCTGCCCTTTATATTTTAGCTTCACTCTCGCCCTCGCACTAGCCCTCACTCTTTCCTCGCCCTTACTTCATCCTCAATTTCATCCTCTGCATCACCTTCACCACGTCCTCACCCCCATCTTCACCCGTCTTCACCCTCGACTTCTCCTTCACCCTCACTCTCGTCCTCACCCTCCTCTTCACCCTCACCCTCGCCCTCGCCTTCACCCCTCACCCTTAGGTCAGAATACGCGATCACGACCTGATGCTTATCGAGCGTTCCCTGAGCCGCGTGAGTGTGTTTGGGGCGGACTCGGAGTGGGCTGTTGGATATTACGCAGATGGGTATTTAGATTAGTATTTAGGTGGGTATGTGGATAGCCAAGAGGGCGGGTGTGTGGGTGAGTGGATGGGAATGTGGATAAGTTGGGTTCATTAAGTGGATGTGACTATGTTAGCTTATGAGCGGGTATGTGGATGAGCATGTGGACTGGTGAACGTGGTGAACGTTAAAAGAAATAATTGAAATACTGTATCAAAACTCACAGGACAAATCTACACAGTCAAGTGTAAGTAAAAGTGTAGATCGAATTTTAATAAAAATGACTTAAAACGATTTACTTCCAAAATGTTCCCACGGTTGGCTCTCGTCTTCCAACCTTGAAGTTATCAAATGAAGTCCGAGATGTTTTGATTTCAATGAGGAGAGAATTCTTTCGGTTGGCCCTGAATTAGCGATTGTTTCGGATAAATGCTGTCGGCTGTTTTCTCTCTCCTCCTCCTCCTCCTCCTCTCCTCTCCTCCTCTCCTCCTCCTCCCTATTCCTCCTCCTCCTTCTCCTCTTCTTTTTCTGCCTTCTACTCCTCCTCCTCCTCCTCCTCCTACACACGCTCCTCTTCCTTCTCTTATTTCTCTTTCTTATTCTTATTCTTCTATACATTTTCTTTCTTTTTCATCATCTTTATCTTCATCGTTTTCTTCTTCTTTATATAAATCATGTTCTTGTTCTTGTATATCATCTTGTTCTTTTTTCTTCTTCTACCTTCCTTTTTTCCATATCGAATACTGAAGCAAAAAGTCAGGCTCTTTATTAAACACTTTTACCGCTTTCAGATTCTTATACATAAATAGTTAAAAGTTTATTACCTAATCCCATTTTGTTGTGGAATAAAGAAATAATCAATGTAATTAAGGAAATGGCGTTTTGAAACATTGTATTTTAAAATTTATCGCTTTATCTTCTCTTTCCTCTGATTCTCTTTTGTTTTCCTTCAGTTGTAAATATCAACTGGTAGATAAATATCTGGCTCCCCCCCCCCCCCACAGATAGACGCAAGAAAGAACGAAACGTCATCAAAGCGACACAGGAATGACGTCACGAAATCACGTTAAATTCGATTGCTGATACAGATTTTTTTTTTCCAAATTAAATTAACCAGATAAAGAAAATATGAAAATAAATAGGACCAACAACAACGAATTTCCTAACAGATATATTACTTCACATCTAAGTACATACATGAAGATATAAAAGACAAAAAAAAAAGATAGATAAAGATAGCGCCAAAAAAAAATTTGAATAAGTTCCTGGCAACATTTCCTCGCTGCTCCTCAGCTTGATGGCGGACAAATTGGCCTTAAGTTTTATAATCCTTTTTCTCTTTTATTCTACGGTCCTGATTTGCATATTCGAAGAGGGTCTAGGGCGTGATAAATTAATGGCCGCAGTCCTTCTTTGTTTCTTATCTCGTTTTTCTTTCGTAAGTAAGGTGCGTGCTAAAGAGTAAGCCAAAAAGAAGGTAATAAAAGGCTACACACCATCGTGATGAGCCGTGCTATGACACTCTGTAATTTGGGAAATGCGATGCTACACTTTGTGGCGGCAGGAAGGAAGGAGGGTGGGGCGGGGAAGAGGAAGCGGAGAGAGGGAAAGAAAAAGGAGGGAGGGAAGGGTAGGAAAGGGGAAACAGAGAGAGTGAG
>NC_051395.1:13447644-13450144 GCF_015228065.2 Penaeus monodon | reverse complement strand
CCTGCCACGCTTATGCCGCCCGAGCCCTTGCCAGATCACTCGTGTGTTCCGTCTCGTAAAAGAAGAGAGCGTCCCTTGTACTGTGCATATATTGCACTTTCCTGACGCGACACATAGTTTCTTCGGAGCATCGGCGTCGCCACCCCACTGCGAGACGGGCTGGGGTGGCCAGGATGTGCCCGCCGCCGCGCCTTATCTCGCTCCTTATCAAGATCCGCGTCCAGGGCTCCCGAGGCCAAAAAAGAAGGAAGTCTGAAAAAAGTAACAGATATGCAACACCCTTTTACGGGAAGCTGGAGCAGGCAGTGAGAAGGAGGAAGAAGGGAGGGGGAGAAAGAGGGAGGCGCAGGGAGCTTGGACAGGTCGAATAGGGGACGAGGAGAAAAAGGTGTATCCGATCCTCCTCCTCAGTGGATGAAGAGACTGGAGTATACAGACAGCAGATAAGTTACTTCTTGCGGTGTTACTGTGGCGGCGAACGTCTTACCTGTGGTGGATGAGGCGAAGGAAAACACGCAACGCAGGAACTCACGGGTTCGAGTTGTGACTGTGGCTCGGTTAAGGATACACTCCTGCTCCTCCCCGAGAACAGTGAGTTTTTGTTACTGTCGGCATCAGTGCAGTGTCAGTTTCAAATGAGTTTGGCATATAATAAACACAAAAAACTCGCATTGGCACACATCTACATCCATACGCACACATTTAACTTAACACATACACGTACGCACGGGCACACACACACACACACACACACACACACACACACACACACACACACACACACACACACACACACACACACACACACACACACACACACACACACACACACACGCGCGCGCGCGCTCTTCCCTCTCCTCTTCCTCTTCCCCTTCCACTTTCTCCTACTCCTCAACCTTCTTTTTCTTCTTTCTCATACTCCTTCTCATCTCCATCCTCTTCTTCCTCTTCCCCTTCTTTTTCTCGCTCCTCTTCCTCCACCTCTTCTTCATCCCTTTTTTCCTCTTCATCTCCTTCCTCATGTCTTCCCCGTCTCCTTCCTTTCTCCGTTCCTCTTCCTTTTCCTCTACCTAGTCCCTTTCACGTTTTGCATCCTCTTCCCCTTCTCCTTCCTCTTCCTCTTCTCTCTCTTGTTCATTTTCTTATTGCCTTTTCCTCCACTCCCCCTTTCCTTTCTCTGTCTTCTTCATCCCCCTTCTTTTCCTCTTCCTCCTTCTCCTCCTCTTTTCCCTCCTTCCCTTTCCTCCTCCTCCTCCCCCCCTCCTCCTTCCCTTTCCCCCTCCTCCTCCTCCCCCTCCTCCTCCTCCTCCTCCTCCTCCTCCTCCTCCTCCTCCTCCTCCTCCTCCTCCTCCTCCTCCTCCTCCTCCTTCTCCTCCTCCTCCTCCTCCTCCTTCTACTACTACTACTACTACTACTACTACTACTACTACTACTACTACTACTACGACCACCCCTACTACTGCGGCTGCTGCTGTCCCTGTCTCTCCTCCTTCTTCTCCTCCTCCTCATCTTCCCCTTTCCTTTTTTTGCAAAGTTTTATGGTTCAAGATGGGCATGAATTCTACAGTGCCCCTATCCGGACAGTGGTGGTTGTTCTGTCACATGAGAATCGTATTTTATTTTGTCCTCTGGCCACCAAAGTTTTAACAGTCTGCGATTTTTTTTCTTATTTTCATTTTTGTTTAGTGTGCCGTAAAAGGATGCGACTGAAAATCATCACCTCTTAACACCAAGAACAACATACTAAAAAATAGTGAATGGCTGCCTGGTGAGAATATAACGAAGGGTATAGACTTTGCATATTTCTTGTTCATTTTTATTCATCCCTTCCCCCCAGCTTTTCATGCTCATTCTTTGACATCTTTTAAGCATAACTCACTAACAGATCCGCACTCGTTAGCATCCACGACATTATGAGAAAAGACCATAGCAAAACACACGTCAGACTAGACGCCGATAGAAGGGAGTACATCTTTACAAAGCTGCAAGTAAGACTGCGGTAGGTACACGCCTGAACTGGTTTACTTACATGTTTACTTGTGATATACGAGTAAGTATCGGGATATTGAGTTGAACACTGCACGAGAACAAAGCCTGTTCATCGATAACATCAGGCCGGAGTGGTGGGCTAATAATACACAATCTAGGTCCGGCCTTTAAAGTTTATGCAATTGTGTTCTTAAAAGGGTCTGATGACTCTGATTGTGTGGAATGCGTAGGTGCGCGGGCTCGTGTGTGTTGTGTTGTGTTGTCTTGAGTTGCATTGTGTTGTATGTGTGTGTGTGTGTGTGTGTGTGTGTGTGTGTGTGTGTGTGTGCGCGCGCGCATTGGCGAGCCCCCCGCAATGGCAGGTCAGAGTTCATGGTCAAGAGCCGGGAGTAGCGGCCAAGGGTCGGCAGGAGAAGGAGAGACTGGTGACACTTATCGGTGAGAACCGCCCGTAGCTCATCTTGCCCCTCGCCCACGCAACGCCACTGCCTCTTGAATTCCTAGACACAGC
>NC_051395.1:13432644-13440144 GCF_015228065.2 Penaeus monodon | reverse complement strand
TCTCGGTTTCTCTCTCTCTCTCTCTCTCTCTCTCTCTCTCTCTCTCTCTCTCTCTCTCTCTCTCTCTCTCTCTCTCTCTCTCTCTCTCTCTCTCTCTCTCCTCTCTCTCTCTCTCTCTCCTCTCTCTCTCTCTCTCTCTCTCTCTCTCTCTCTCTCTCTCTCTCTCTCTCTCTCTCTCTCTCTCTCTCCTTCTTTTTTCTATACCGATGCCAGGAAACTCGATATCTGAGCCACTGGCAAAGAGCCTACCCAGTCTTCAATGATCATATATTAGCTCATTCCTTGTCCATATATGGGATCTGTCCAGCAACACTGATGGACTCGAGCCATGTTATCGGGCAAAAAGCTCAACGCTTATCAATGTATGTAAATGTGCATGGCTCGTGCATGCGAGCGGGACGTAAACTGAACAGACAGGTGCATGACATAATATTCCCGCGGTCAGTAGCTTGTCTCCTTAGCGATTTGCTTACTACTGTGCATGCTCGGGCATATGAAGACTTCTCCGACCTGTGTCATGCATAAAGACGGCTGGTACGTTCGTTAAGTCTCATTCGAGGTGAGAGTTGTGAATACGAGCCAATTATTATTCTATTATTTTGCTGATGGACTCTTGGTGAACGCGAGGTGAAAGTCGATCGTTTGCGCCGGTGTCTGAGAGTGACAAGTGAACGGCGTGTTGCTTGCTTGAACTGAACGCCCTTCGCCCGAACGCCATCCTTCGCCCGCCGTTCCCCACCGGCGCCGATCCGAGGACCGCCTTTTGCAGATCTCCAACCAGTGTCTCTCCACTCATCCTTCTCCGTCTTCTCATCCTCTTTCTTTTCCTTCTCTGCCTCCTCCTCTTCTCTTTGCCTTCATTTTCCCTTCCTTCTCCTTCTTCTTCTTCTCCTTCTTCTTCTCCTTCTTCTTCTTCTTCTTCTTCTCGTCCTTCTTCTTCTTCTTCTCCTTCTTCTTCTTCTTCTTCTTCTTCTTCTTCTTCTTCTTCTTCTTCTTCTCCTCCTCCTCCTCCTCCTCCTCCTCCTCCTCCTCCTCCTCCTCCTCCTCCTCCTCCTCCTCCTCCTCCTCTTCCTCCTCTTCCTCTTCCTCTTCCTCTTCCTTCTCCTCCTCCTCCTCCTCTTCCTCCTCTTCCTCCTCCTCCTCCTCCTTCTCCTCTCCCTTTTGCTTCTCGTTTTCCGCGCTGTCCGTCCGTGAGTGGAATCTTCCATCTCAGCGTCTTCCAGTGGATATATCAATTTTATAAGAAACTTCATATGTAATATTATATAAATGAATGAATAAGTAAATGTAAGTACACACACACACACACACACACACACACACACACACACACACACACACACACACACACACACACACACACACACACACACACACACACACACACACACACACATATATATATATATATATATATATATATATATATATATATATATATATATATATATATATATATATATATATAAATGTATATGTATATCTCACTTTCAATAAATCTAGTTTTTGTATTGTGGGCTTTTCTTCCACATAGACAGATAGAGGGGAGAAAACACCACGCCGAAGACAAAAAAGAATCAAAGACGGAGGTGTAAAAAGAATAAAATCAATGAGAAGGGAAAAAAAAAAAAAAATGAGAGGGAATTTCATTACAAAACAAAAAGAAAATAAAAGACAAGAAAGAAAGAAAGAAAAAAAAATAAACACCCACCGTATCTTTCCTCGCCATTGACATATCTAAAATAATCAAAGAAAGAAAGACGCGCAAATAAGTCAAATAAAAAAAAAAGACCAAGCAAAACCAGGAGCTATTTGCTAATGCAGAGCGTCTCTCCAGCGCCCTCTCGCGGCCGCCCCGCAGAGCCGCACTGCATCAGCCGCGCCGCGAGGGAGGGGGCGGGGGTGGGGTTTGAGTGGGGGGTCTCCTGACGATGCTCACTTTTTTTTTTTTTTGTTATTTTGTTTTTGTTTTGTTTGTGGTGGTACTCATTTGTTTCCTTCAAGCGAAAGTTTCAGTGTGGAAAGTTTCGATAAGTATGATTCATATGCCTACACACGCATGTATCTTTATCTCACTTTCAGTAAATCTAGTTTTTGTATTGTGGGTTTTTCTTCCATTGTATCAGCACGGAAGAGTGTTTTGCTATTCATCTGTCTATGTCTATTATCTATCTATCTATCTATCTATCTATCTAGTTCTATCTGTCTGTCTGTCTGTCTGTCTGTCTGTCTGTCTGTCTGTCTGTCTGTCTGTCTGTCTGTCTGTCTGTCTACCTACCTACTTACTTACCCAATCACCCACATTCCTGCCCACCCACCTACCCAAATAAAATTCCTCGTGTTCCTTCCGCCCCAATACCATCCCCAAACAATGACAGGATGGGGGAGGGAGGGCCATATTTAGGGGGGTGGGGGTGAATAGATGCTCGATGTTCGCTCATGTCGGTCGTGTGTTGTCACTGCTGATCCCCGCCCACGATCCCGCCCGCCCTTCCTGTGTTGTGTTTGTGCCATGCGCTTGTCTCCGCCTTTTCCATGCTCTGTGCATGACGCGACTCGGGGCGACTGGCTATTGTGGTCCTGTCTACGGCGAAGGACCTTCCTGTGGTGTGCGCCTTTATTTCTTGTGGTTTTAATAGATTTATTGTTGTTTTTTTTTATAATTTTGAGAGTTTTGAAAAAAAATAATAATTGAGTTACTGTGACATGACTTTCCGATCACTCGCCTCCCTTACGTAGCAAAGATTTTGACATGATAATCCTCGTGTTTTTTCGTGTTCATGTCCAGATCCCGGGAGTTTTTCCTTTCAATAGGGATGCTTATTTTTTTTATGCCATGAACAGAATAATGACTTGCTTTTCTCCCTCCGCCGGTTATGTCATGCAGTTTCCATGGCGAGACGCCCTCCCTCCCCCCCTCCTTTATCCCCTCCCCCCTCCTCACTGGCTGGGTCATGCGCCAGGAGCAGACCCTCAGCACATTGCTAGTCACTCTGCGTCTGTCGTCACCAGCCCCTCCCTCTTTCTCTCCCTTTCTTTCCCCTCTCCTTCTCCCTGTTCTTCTCCCTTCCTTCTTATTCTCCTTCTCTCTTCCTTCTTCCTCTCCTTCTCCCTTTCCTTGTCCTTTCTTTCCACTTTTTTTCCCTTCTTTCCTGTTTTCTCCTTTCTCCAGCTTTCTCTCCCTTTCCTATTTTTCTCTCTTTCCTTCTCCTCCTTCTCCTCTTTTTCCTTTTCCTTCTCTCTTTCTTCTTCCCAATCCTTTCCTTGTTCGCTCTCTTTTTCCATCTTCTTTTATTTTTTCTTGTTTTATTTCCTGTTTTACCTACGTATTTGTTCTGTAATTTTCTATTTGTTGCACTCTTATTCTCTGCAATTTTCTCATTTACCTTGTCACTTATTCACATTTGCTTTTATTGTGTCTCATTCATATAGTCCCTCCCCCACGTACTGCACATTACTCAGCCTTATTGAATCACTAATTCACTCAGCTAATTACACGCTATTTCATCCACTAATACCTTCAAATTACTTACGATTACTCACTGACTCACTCTTTCATATCCTCTTTTATTCATTTGTTTGTTTTTTGTCTGTTTGTTTTCTGTATTCTGCCGCCCAACCCGTCTGCCTGCATGACCACGCCCCCTGCCACGCCCCCCACCCCACTCCCCCGTTCCTCCGCCGGGCCAGTATTGACCCTGAGACATGACGCCGGACGGTGCGGGGGAAGGGGGGGAAAGGAGGGGGAAAGGGGGGAGGGGAGGAGGGAACTGCTTGTCCACAGTTGCTGCTTCTTTTCTGCTTGTGTCCATTCACCTCTGCTTGTAAATTTTAAAGTCTACGTGTGTATGTGTGTGTGTGTGTGTGTGTGTGTGTGTGCGTGTGTGTGCGTGCGTGCGTGCGTGCGTGCGTGTGTGTGTGTGTGTGTGTGTGTGCGTGCGTGTGTGTGTGTGTGTGTGTGTGTGTGTGTGTGTGTGTGTGTGTGTGCGTGCGTGCGTGCGTGTGTGTGTGTGTGCGTGCGTGCGTGTGTGTTTGTGTGTTTGTGTTTGTGTTTGTGCTTGTGTTTGTGTTTGGATAGTGCGTGTGTGTGTTTTTGCATCTGTTTCATGTGTGTGTTTGCGAGAGAGAGAGAATGTGGGTGCGCCCATATGTTTTCGTGTGTGTTCTGTGTTGATTATGCCGTTGATTGTGGATGCATTTATTAATACATTCAGGCATCATGCATTCATGTGCTTATTCATTCGTTTATCATGCATTAGTATCATCCACAGTGGTAGCATCGGCATGTGCGTTTTCTTATTATCTTTCATGTTTATGTTGATAAGCCATGGGAAATGACAGTTTTTTTTTATCTCGTTCTTTTTTTTTCTTTTCATTTTTCCGTTACTTTCAATGAGGAATATCAACCGGAAAGGAAAGAAAGATAAAATATATAAAAATGGGAAATATATAAAAACATAATGTAAGTGAAAGAAAAGAATGATGATGATGATGGTGATGATGATGATGGTGATGATGATGATGGTGATGATGATGATGATAATGATAATGAGGAGGAGGAGGAGGAGGAGGAGGAGGAGGAGGAAGAGAAGGAGGAGGAGAAGGAGAAGGTGAGGGAGAAGGAGAAGGAGAAGAAGAAAGGTGAGAGAGGGGAGGAGGAGGAGGAGGAGGGGAAGGAGGAGGAGGAGGAGGAGGAGGGAGGAGGAGAGGAGGAGGAGAAGAAGGAGAAAAGAAGAAGAAGAAGAAGAAGAAGAAGAAGAAGAAGAAGATTGGGGGAAAAAGAAAGAAAAGGACAAGAAAGGAGACGTGTAGAAAGGAAGGAGAAAGGAATGGGGACGAGGGAGGGGGAGGAAAGGAAGGAAGTGCCCAAGGCTTTCCTCCCCGCCTCATCCTGCCCTCGATAGGACAGCCTCACTGTGCCTGTAGATGTGCCAGTGATAGTGACGCCTGTATTGATAATGATAACGAATCATTACTATTCGTCCTGAGTGCGATGCTGATGGTGGTATCACTGTATTCAAATCACAATATTAACGTTGATAGACGTGTTGATAATAGTGACACTGCCACTATACATGCTTTGATATCAGTAATCCTTAAGTAAAATGATGGTCATGGTTGTAGTAATCCAAGTAAGGGAGGTTGGCATGGTATGGTGTTTGTATCATATTTGACAAGAATGATTTCCCGTGCTTTGACCTTATTTATTTTTAAAACTTTTTCGGCTCTCTATTTTGATGAAGCTGTTGATTTTTATGATGATGGGGATGATGTTATTGGAGATAATGACAGTGCTCATGATGGCAGTGGCAATGATAATGACCATAATTACGGTAATGACGATAAAGACAGTGACACTAATGAGCATAGCGATGACAGCGATAATCATGAGGAGGACTCAGAACCACGGCATATCAGCTGGAGAGGAACTGAACCTTGAACCTGTGCATGAGAGCGAGCAGACCCTGGTGACCCCGACGGCCATGCGGCGAACAGCGGAATAACAAAGCGAGACGAAGAACAGCTGCCCCGACGACCGGACAAGATCTCGAATGTTCTCCGAGCGACCAAATTAGAGGGGGATTTCGACAATACAACAAATGGGCAGCAGCAAGAGCGTTGGGAATGATGGTGAAAGTGTAGGTAAATAGGTAACTTAGGATTTAAGGCGATTGATTAATACAGGGTCGGTAGAATGGCGTCAGTTAAAGTCAAAACTCTAAAATAGAATAATTTTTAAAAATGTGTTTGCTGATATCAATAAAGGTTATGGTACTGAAATAAAACCGGTTAGAAAAAATAACATATTTCAGTTATATAAAAAGTAAAATGCAGTCAAAAAAAAGTAACAACAAAACAATCAAATGAAACGAAAAACAGGTGAGAAATTTCTAGTACCTTTGTGCGGTTGCGTTCTCAAGGGTGTGCAAAGTCAAGTTGCACGAAAGCTTTGCAACTGCCAGCGGCTCTCCTTCCCGTCCGCCGCTCGCGCCCGTCCGCCTGTGCGCTTGGACTCGGGGGTGGATAAGAGAGAAGAGTGAAAGAGATAGAGAGAGAGGGAGAGAGAGAGTTGAGAGAAAGAGAGAGAGAAAAAAAAGGGGAAGGAGAGGGAAGAGGAAAGAAAATGTAGGCAGACAGACACTGAAGTCTAAACTTCGGGATGAGAATGGATGACTGAGTGTTATGTTACAGAAGAGAGGAAGACCGAGAGAAAGACCGACAAACGTCGGAAATGGAAAAAAGACGAGCATAATTAGGGACTAGGGAATAAAGGGTGATGAAGAGTAGGAAAGGGAAAGCGAGACGAGTGAAGGCGGGAAGAGGGAGGCAGAAGGCGAACCTGCTTATCGACGGTGCGTCCTGCGACCAGGACTCCTGCGTCATGCGTTGGGCCAGAGACGTGTCATTGAGAGCATGACGCAGCTCCACCATAACCACATGATTCTCCATGACGCAATGGCAGGGAGAAACACGCCTCTCCAGGGCGTGTGACATCGCCAGAACTGACCTCCCCCCCCCCCTCCTCTTCTCCACCATCATTCCCTTCAGCACTGACTGCGGATATGTTCTCGAAATCGGCCCCGCGACCACGAGCGGCTACGCAGAAAAAGGCGCGCCAGTCCGAATCCTTGTCCACCAGCAGGCCAGATTGGTGTCCCGTCGAGTACATGGCGAGAGTAACATCCCACTGACAACCAAGGCCTCGCGGGAGTGTGCCTGACAACCGGCCACCCACGTGACTGATGTGCTGATAATGAGCATATAAGCGCATCAAAAGAGACACTGGTTGACGGAGCTGCACCTGTGGCTCGGCGGGACAGGGAGCCACGGGGAGCAGGCGAGGGCCGCGGGAGGGGCGTCTGAGGAGGGTTAGAAGGATTCGTATCTTTTCGATTTTATAGATATTAAAGGCACGCACACCGCTACACAGTTTGGAAAAGTAATTTTGTAGGAAAGCAAAAATTCTCGTGGTTAGATAAAATTCTCGTGGTTGCATGATGTGCATTTTGTGAACATTGTTCTCCAGTCCTTCGTCCTAACTTTTGCTTGCGAAAATAGCTTCGCTGTGAAATCGAGAAGACAAAAATAACGTAACAGCAACAGGAAAATAATGAGAGTGTGAGAATCAGCTCAAATGGATATTTTTAGGTCAGGGGAAAAATAGCCAAAATTAAAAGAAAAAAAATAAATTTCCCACTTTTTGGCCATTTTCCTTGGACAATAGTTGCTTCTCACCCAGCTGTCACACGAATGCACTTGCGGTGGATAATGACCTTTATATGCGTTGCGTGTCGACATTTCAAAAGATTTGTTTTAACGTGGAAGTTTCGCAGCAGCCTTGTGTTTGTTGTGAAAGTGGTGCGGATGCGTGCGATTGAGGGGCAAGGCTGTGCTCTCCGCCTGGCTCACTGCACCCTCAGTAGGGGTTATAAATAGGTTATGTTGATTGATATGTAAGAGTATGTATGTGTGTGTATACATGTAATTATACGTTTGGAG
>NC_051395.1:13395144-13402644 GCF_015228065.2 Penaeus monodon | reverse complement strand
GTTGTAAAATGCAGTTGTTGGATTTACATCTTTCATTTGGTCAGCTTCCAGGCTTTGTTGTTGTGATAATGTTCCCAATAAAAGTTACAATAACAGTTGATGATAAATGTTGATTATTATTATTATCACCATTGTGAGTGTTATCGTTATCATTATCATATTTGTTATTATTATTATCATTATCATCATCATTAGTAGTAGTAGTAGTAGTAGTAGTATTTGTAGCAGCAGCAGCACTATTAGTAGCAGTATCGTTACATCTGGATATGCGAGATAAGGAAGCAGTAATATTGAATTTGACTCTCTCTCTCTCTCTCTTCTCCTTTCCTCTCCTCTCCTCTCCTCCCCTCCCCTCCCCTCCCCTCCCTTTCCCTCTCTTCCCTTTCCCTCCTCCTCTCCCTCTCTCCCTTTCCCTCCTCTACCTCTCCATCTCTCCCTCCCCCTCTACCCCTCGCCCGTCCACGTGTCCAGCTCTGAATCCGACCCCTTTGGATTCATCTCCACCGAAGCATACCCTTCACATGAATTGAAACGCTTCACTGGACTCGAATCAGATATCACGACAGAGGGAGTTGGACGATGCTTCTGTAGGTGAAGGTAACATACAGGTAACGGGAAGGAGTAGCTTAGTATAGAGAAAATAAACATAGGGAATGAAACAAATTGTAAAGTTCGGTGGTAAGAATTAAATTAACCTATTAATGCCCTCCACTAAGAATATGCGTGACTTGTTCACAGTATTACAATGTTCTTCAAGTCAGGCAATGAATGAATGGAGGAAGAATTCTACTGGTATTTTCACTAATTTAAACTGATTTGCTGAACTGATGAGTTTGTTACCTATTTTCTCGTTGCTTTTATTTTCATTGTTATGGCAGTTACTGAGGTTTTATGCAGCCAAGTTTATTTAAGTGTACATTTACCAATTTGTTTTTTGTAATGGGAGCGTAAATTTTGCCAGTGATGTAATAATACGGATGAGAACCATGATAACAGTAACAAAAACAGTATTTGTATTTAAAGTAAAAACTTAGTGAATTAACAGGATGGTGGTGGGAAATAATATCTGCAAAAAATTATAATAATTATGGTGATGAGGAAATTATTAGAATGATTATGATAATAATAGCACAGAGTCATAATGATAGCCATAATGGTATTTTTCCTACATTAATATGATTTATAAGTAGTATTAAAGATATAATTATGAGTATCATTATGAATGTTGGTATGGTCGAAATATGATAGTAGAGTTAATAAATGATTAACATTCCTCGTAGTCATCACTAGTCTCACATTTTATAATTACCGTTTTCGCTGCAACTTTTCAGAGAGAGAGAGAGAAGAGAAGAGAAGAGAAGAGAAGAGAAGAGAGAGAGAGAGAGAGAGAGAGAGAGAGAGAGAGAGAGAGAGAGAGAGAGAGAGAGAGAGAAGAGAGAGAGAGAGCGCGTGTGTGAATGGGTGAGTAAGTAGTGAATGATTGGGGGGAGGGAGAAGAGAAAAAAGGATGAAGGGATGACAGGAGAGCGAGAGGATGGAGGGAGAGCGAAAGACAGACCGAGACAAAGAGATAGAGACCTAAAATAAGTAGAAACAATCTCAAACACATAATAAAAAAGAGATAGAGAACACGCGAGAACCCAAGAGTCGGCATGTGCGTGCGCGTCCCACGGAGAATCATGGGAAAAGAGTGCCAGCCATTATAATGTTAAACGGCTGTTAAAACAGTATGATACCCGCGTCATTTGCTGACAGTTAATTATCATTTTTCGAGAAGTAAGTCTCGAGAGAAGATAACAGTATTGGTAATAAAAGGCGCAGTGCGAGGAAAATTAATGACATTAATATTTTTATTACTAATTATCTCCCCGAAATGTCCGTTGTATTTTAGCTGTTACGTAAGAAGAATGTTCATGAATCACAGTCAGTTATTTTGTGTAACGTGATTTAGCAGTATACTAAAACTTTATTTGAATTTCTAGTTAATAATAGACCTAACTAATTTACATTACTTTTGTTCACACAATTTGTTCATTGATGTTCTTTTTAGCTTTACCCCCTAAAGTTTTCTATCATTATAATAATGATAACAAGTTTTGTTTTCGCTCAAAGTGGTAAAATCCATTATACTGCACTCAAAATTGGCTCTAAACGGATGCAGTCATTGGTATTACATGTGAAAAAAATATGTTTTATACTTTGTTTTGACATTTATTTGAGACCTTAGATGCGTATATGAGGCCGTTAGGGGAGAGAGAGAAAAAAATAAAAAACGCAAAATTTTCTCCAACACCTGACTTCGCTCGCGGCCATAAAGCGGTTACTCCCACAAGCACTGACTCACACACCGTGCAGTTTTCTATACATAAACAAGCGGTTTCATTGCATAACAGACCTTGGAGGACAGAGCTCACAAATATTCTCGAAATGATTTATTGTACGATCGCAGCATTATGTCACTGCGTGTACTCAATGTCGATGAATAATGGAAGCTGGAGACGTGATGTGCATAATAAATTCGGAATCTGGAAAAGTTGTTGTATGGGAATTTTTGGCAAATTCATCTATCACATTTTGTGTTCATTTACATTAATAGGGCTAATATGTTGCATTCACGATGCACTGTCAACATAATTCAATATAAAGATTACATCAATAGTTTGAGCGTGTGCTTGGGGTTGGTAGGCCTGCTAAACGACGTGGAAGATATTTCGGTTCTATTCGTTAATTGTAAAGGCCACTGTTTGTTAGGTAATCATTTTGTCTCAGGAGATTCATTTTATTTTCTGCACTTTCACACAATCTTATAGTGAATACGTATAATCAGCGGTTCACAAATGTCAAAATTTCGAAAAGTCGTAAGCCTGGCAACAACACCGAAGACGTAACTCCTAATATTCGTACAGGACGAAGTTTCTGATTATGTAAAATATATTAATTTTGGCCTCGAATGTTTATAAAATTACATGACATTCAAGTAAATATTCACATATAAAGGTGACAGACCCAGAAATACTATGGCGCCGATTGAATATCTATGCATATAATAATGTACCTAAGTGAACATTCATACCTGAACCACGCAGAATCATAAATAACACCAAACATTAATATTCACTTATGAATTACGGGGAATCATATATAACATAACATCAAAATGAATATTCATAGATGAATCATGCAGAACCATGATACAAAAATAGGGAAAAAAGGTCACCTGGCAACTCAGGATCCCGAGCGTCGTCTGCAGGTCGAATCGCTAGCAGTGTGTTGTTGACAAGTGTAGAGGAAGGTTGTGTTTCGATCGAGTCTGAGAACTTGTCAGTGCTTATTGTAAGAAAACTATTGACATCAAATGTTTATTCTATTTAACGAATTGTCGCTACGGCTATATTATGTTAGCGACATGTCTCGTGACTTGACATCTTTTCTCTTTTGAGTACTGATGTCTGATAATTTTAACAAGTGATTTGAATATAGACAATATAACTATTTAAACATTGTTATTAAATACATACTTTGGACAATTTATTCTGTGAATTTATTGGATCTTCGTTTTATCATCGAGTTTAGCGAATCATCAATAATGGGTAAGTACCGAAAGCAATCTTTTGTAGTATTTGTCAAAACCGTGTTTAACCCGGCGGGAAAGACCGCGTCGAAATTTTTCCTTTTTTACGTTTCCTTTTCTTTTTAATATAATTGTGACAGAGTATATTCGACTGTATATTGTATATACTGGACGGTAATTTTAATATGCATTACAAATACTTTTTGTTTGTGTTATTGTAGCGCTAAGTAGTCTGTGCATTTTGTTTGGTAATAATATGTGAACTCCGCTCATTTCTTTTTTTACAATATTCAGAAAGACTGACATATTTCGTGCAGTTCACAAAACGATATTATAAATATTAATGAGTTTTGATTATCAGCAAAATACCTTTTTTATGCTTGTGACAATATAGATACAAATGACATAACTTCTACCAAGCAATATAAACGCAGCGGAGGCAGTCACATCGTGGTGTGTTTGATCAAGCAATCAAGCAAGCAAGGAAGCAAACACTACTGCCTTCCTCCCGGGGCGCAGGCGACAAGCAAGCAAAGAGTGTACTCGGCTGAGGAATCAATGGTAACCTGATATGCCCTGGTTGCGCTCGGCCCTCGTAATGCCTGGTTTCGGTCGGATTTCGGTTGGTTGCTAATTATAGGATGGTTTATTTTTATTTATTTGTGTGTGTTTTTCGGAATGGGGGGAGATAATGCATTTGGAAGACCATTTATTTATTTATTTATTTATTTATTTTGTATTGGAAGTTCTATTTCTCTCTTTATCGCAAAGTTTAGCTTTTCATTTTTGTGTGCGTGTGAATTGTCGATGCGGTAGTTCAAGTTTGATTTCGTCAGTTGTACTCGAAGGGCTGTTAGTTTCAGCAGCTTAACCTTTTCGTGAAGAGTTTTCTACGGAAGTATATATATATACATATAAATACACATATGCATATGCATACACATATATATACATATAAATACACATATGCATATATACATACGCATATACCTATATATATATATATATATATATATATATATATATATATATATATATATATATATATATATATATATAGTATGTATTTCACACATACACATACATATATAATATATATATATATATATATATATATATATATATATATATATATATATATATATGCATGTCTATATGTGTATGTCTATGTGTGTGTAGCCTATGTATGTTTCAGTCTACCAGTGCAACTATCACCTTTCTCAGTTTCCCTTTGTCGTCTCACATCCCTCTCGTCGTCTCACTCTCTTTTCCTCTCTCATCTCTCCCCTCTCCCTCTCATTCCCCCTTTCCCTATCCGCCATCCCTTTCTCTTTCTTTCCCCTCCTTTTCATTTTTCCATCCTCCCTCCCTTTCCCCCTTGCCCCTCCCTCCCCATTTCCTCCCTTTCCTCTTTGTGTCTCCCCCTACCTTTCCTTTTTCATCCTCCCTCCCTCTCTCCCTTCGCCCACTTTCTTCCTTTCCCCCTCTCCCCCTCACTCCCTTTCCCCACTTTCTTCCTTTTTCCCCTCGTGTCACCTGTCGCTCAGTCCCGGGCGCGCTGCTCCCTAGGTCGAGGGTTGTGATTATGTCTCGACGCTCAGTGACTACGCGATACCTATTTGCGTCATTGACATTTAGCCCGGTTAACGTGACATTCAAACGACAAATTGGCCAAACGCTTAAATGATTAGTGGTATATGACCTAATCGCTTAAAAAATCGGATTGGAGATCAGAGAAAGAGAGAGAGTGAGGAAGGGAGAAGAATAGATCTTTAGTAAAGGTCGGTGTTTGCGATTTGGTTTCGTGGGCGCCAGGATTGATTAGCCTCGCGGATCGTGTGGTATTTGCAGCGCCACCTCCATCCTTAGCTGAAATAGAGTGCTCCTCTGTGCCCCCAATACTACACCCCGCCCCATGCCACGCCCCGCATCCTCGAGATCCAGAGACACACTGGCTCGTCCTTGGCGTCCTATTTATCGAGCAGTAACTCATCGAAATGCTTGTTGCGTTTAATACAGTGTTTGTTTATCGACGTCCAGCGTAAACAAACAGTAAAGCTCCTTAAGGTCGCGTTCTCGGCCCACGCTCGCCCTCAAGTCCCTTTCTGGCGTCGAGGGCTTTGTATGTTTTTTCAAGCGGTGGTAATGCATCGTCTTTACGCGTTATTTTAAGTTCCTCAAGGAGATGCTATATTGGACGGCCGGATCCTCGTCCATCGCCTTCCGCTTGCCTACCTGGAGCTGTCACGAGCAGAAGAGGTGAGCCTTGTTGGCGCAGTAGAAGGGCGGTATTGAGTCCTGCGGGAGGTTACTGCCCTTCGCGTGTATTCCTTGGAGGTGTAATTAATCCGCTGTGACTCCGATGGGCTGAGCGAAGCGGAATTCAGGGGGCGAGGTAGCCGTGTGGCCCGAAAGGAGTCCGTGACTTGTCTGCCTTGTTTGTTTTGACGCCGCAAATCGTCGTCGTCTTTATTGTCATCTACGAGACAAACACATACACACACACACACACACACACACACACACACACACACACACACACACACACACACACACACACACACACACACACACACACACACACACACACACACACACACACACACACACACACACACACACACACACACACACACACACACACACAAAACACATACATATTCACACATACATTCACACTCAAAAATCCTGTATTCATGGACGTACTTGCTATGTAGTTTTAAGTCTATATAAATATATCTTAATCACGAATGTAGCTATACACAGACCAACTCTGTACCCGGATATTTAAGTAGGCCTATGTGTGCTTGAGCCACACGCGCCGAGGCCAAGCTGCACGAGACGAATCCCTGAAGGAGCGAGACTCGTGGAGAGTCAGCTGAAAAAAATAAGTGGATTAGCGACGTCGAGGTGATAGCCACTTTTGCGGACTTCTTGGTGGATTTGTCCTTGAAATGCTGGACAGGCATGGGCGAAGGCAAGTCCGCGGGTGATTCTGGTGCTGTTTCCTTTTCAGGTGTGCTTGTTGGACATGCTTCTGGCATTTTACCTCTGGCGAAGGATGGCAAGAAGAACGTAAATCTCTCTCTCTCTCTCTCTCTCTCTCTCTCTCTCTCTCTCTCTCTCTCTCTCTCTCTCTCTCTCTCTCTCTCTCTCTCTCTCTCTCTCTCTCTCTCTCTCTCTCTCTCTCTCTCTCTCTCTCTCTCTCTCCTCTCTCTCACCACACACCACACACACACACACACACACACACACACACACACACACACACACACACACACACACACACACACACACACACACACACACACACACACACACCACACGCACACACACACACACACACACGCACGCACGCACGCACGCACGCACGCACGCACACACACACACACACACACACACACACACACACACACACACACATGTTTCCTCTTTTCCCTTTTCTCTCTTTCCTTCCCTCCCTTGTTTTCTTCCTCCCTTTCACCTTCCACCTTCCTTCCCACTCTCCCTCCCTCCCTACCCATCTCTCCCTCCCTCTTTCCTTCCCTCGCCCTCTCTCCCTCCCTCTCTCTCTCACCCTCTCTCCCTCCCTCTCCCTCTCCCTCTCCCTCTCCCTCTCCCTCTCTCTCTCCCTCTCCCTCTCCCTCTCTCCCTCTCTCCCTCCCCATCCTCCTCACGATCAAGTGTCGAATATCCCCTTTTAGTGCCTGTGTTTGTTGCTTTTTTATCCGCGTTTTTTTGTGTATTTGGCGACACGGAGATCGTGGTATCCGTTGTCTTCGTGGCCTGGTGACGTACGACAGCACTTTCGTTGTTGGTCTTGTTTTAGACGACGCAAATGTGGACGTCATTGCATTTTCTCTTGCTGCATCATATTGCGGTGTGCTATTTACTGCATGGAGATGGAAGCCTGTCATATATACATTTTT
>NC_051395.1:13387644-13390144 GCF_015228065.2 Penaeus monodon | reverse complement strand
TAAGCCATTATCATTAAGGTGTCGTCACGTGACGTCGAAAGCTGGCCGGGGAAGAGAACCGTATATCACCTGCACGAACCAGCCTTAGAAATGAGGAAAGAATGGATCGCTGACAGCATATATATTAGCCTCCCACTTCCAGCTGGCATAGACTGAGTCGGACGCAGGTGGTCTCGGCCATAGCGGGCATACCTGGTCTCGGATACAGTTGGTCATAGGCATAGCTGGTCTCAGATACAGCTGGTCTAGGGTATATTTGGTCTCGAGCACAACTGGTCTTGACACATCTGTTCTCGATTATAGTTGATGTTGGGTACAGCTGGTCTCGGATACAGCTGGTCTCGAACACGTCAGGTCTTGGGCACAACTGGTCTCGGACACAGCTGAACTTGGACACAGCTGATCTTGGACACAGCTGATCTCGGATAGATCTGGTTTTGAACAGAGCTGGTGTCGGACTCTTCCTCCCTCTTGCCTTGGTAAAGAGATAACGCTGGCCTTGAGAAAACGTTGGTCGTTGGGTTTCGCAGAAGAAAAGTAGTAGGCCAGATTCAGCTCATAGATATGCAAACGAGAACAGCGTTAAGTGGCAGTGGTGGGTTGCTGGAGAGAGTAGGGGGGGGGACCTGCCCTAGGCCTAAGATATAGGCTTAATCAAGGTAATTAGAAGTGAAGGGATTGGCGTGACGAATCGCATTAATGGGATGTGAATGGCGCGGTGTTTATTTTTTATGTTTGGGTCTAATGGAACGAATAAAAAGGGCCTTTGGAGAGGAAACGGAAGTGCTACCTTCTTAACCGGAAACACAGACACACGCACACGCACACGCACGCGCACACGCACACGCACACCACACCACACCACACACACACACACACACACACACACACACACACACACACACACACACACACACACACACACACACACACACACACACACACACACACACACACGCTCACACGCACGCATATATCTGTTGTGCATATTCCCCCATCTGCTCATTAACCCCATTAGCAGCGAAGACATAAGCAGAAGCGGCGTCGTCTCCCGCTCGCCTTGGAGGCCGTCGTGGCGTGGCGGGCCTCTTTGTGCAGGGGATTCACGTGCCTCGCTGGAAGGAGCTTTTTCGCGGCGTTCGCGTCATGGGAAGCAGTTTTAGCGCTGCCAAAGAAGTCCGTTATCAGGCGCGTGTGGGAAGCCCCGTCGTCGCTTTCTGGTGCAGCGGCCATGTCACGCCGGTAATTGCATGTCATTCTTTGGTGTAACTACCATGGCGATGGGAGTGACTGATTTTTTTTTTTTTTTTTTTTTGCTTTGTTTTTGTCAAGTATGTGTGACACGTATAGATGGCTCTTCTTTATATCGCCACTGTTATTAGCTATTAGAAAAGTTTGCCTTCTAAAACGTAAAAGATTGGCAATAGATAGAAAGAGAAACGCGGCCGAAAGAGAGAAATAGATGGCGTGATGAAGGCCGCGGCGGGGAAGCTGTCATGTCTCGGTGGGGGTGGGTGGGAGAGTGAAGGGGGCGGTGGTGAAAGGAATGGGGAGAAGTGAAAGAAAAAGAGAGAGAAAAATGGTAATGATAGGTCGGAAAGGGAAAGAAGGTGGGTCAGCGTCGGTGTTATTCTTGGCCGATGCGAGATCTGTGGACGCACCTACGGACTAAGCCTACCTCTGTTCTTCAGCATCTTTTATCCTTTGGTTGAACAGGGTATCATAAGGCACGGAGGGAATTTAATCAGACTCACTCAACCTCGAAACTGTGGGCAGGGGCGGAGGAGGGGGGAGGGAGGGCAGGTCTTGGCGTGTGTTGCCGTCAAGGAGCCTCTGCCCGGCGTGGGGCGGCAGATACGGGCCGCCGTAAAACCGAGATAAATTGACAGGTGTGGAGAAGGAGGTGTCATCCCGCGGCCTCTCGCTCTTTTTTCTGCTTTTCGCTTAACCTATTTCTCTCATGGCTGGCTACTATTGTTGTAGATTTTTTTTCAGTTTTTCTTTGGTAAATGGTGTCCACTCTTTTTTTTTTTTTTCAATTTATTTCGTTATTTTGCTTCTCTCTCTCTCTCTCTCTCTCTCTCTCTCTCTCTCTCTCTCTCTCTCTCCCCTCTCTCTCCTCTCTCTTCCTCTCTCTCTCTCTCTCCCTCTCTCTCTCTCTCTCTCTCTCTCTCTCTCTCTCTCTCTCTCTCTCTCTCTCTCCTCTCCCTCTCCTCTCTCCTCTCCTCTCTCCCTCTCCCTCCCCTCTCTCTTCCTCTCTCTCTCTCTCTCTCCTCTCCTCTCCCTCTCCCTCTCCTCTCCCTTACCCTCCCTTTTCCTCATCCTCTCTCTTTCTGCCTTTTAGCTCTCCTCCTCTCTCTCCTCTCTCTCCTCTCCATCCTCCTCTATCTCTCTCGTTCCTTCTCGTGCTCCTTACCTCTCAGTGCGCATAACTTCCTTCATTCTATTTTCTTTTCTGCTTTTAGCACTCAATTCTCCCTATCACGCCTATCCAGTGTTT
>NC_051395.1:13377644-13382644 GCF_015228065.2 Penaeus monodon | reverse complement strand
TCAGGTGATGTAACATCCAACTAAATGTCGGATGATCTTATGTATCGGGTTGTGATATAATGTCGGATTGTAATAAAGATATCCGATAAAGCCTGTTATTTGATACGTCCTGAAGTATCGGGTCTCACGTGTTGGCGGACTTGTGTAGTTGTGGTCAAGAACAGATGGCTGCCGTCCGAAAGGATACAGTTGTGGATAGATCTGGTCGAGGGTTTGGGCCTAGACCTGGGAGCGCAGTATAAGGGTATGCTCAGAGATGTGTATAATTAGTACTTCTTAACTCAAGGGAAATGAGCATGGAGGGAAACCTGGAGGATGCGCTTTCAGTACTGCGTATACCACCGGAATATATCCAAAGACATAATCTAGTATCAGCAAATACAAACGTAGGAGGCTGTAGGAAAAAACAACCGAACATGTGGGTCCAGAAATAAGAACAAAGTGGAATATACTCGCTGGAACATAATGACAAAAACGTACATAATAACCCAAGCGTGGTAACCATCAGCATATTACGCGAGCAGACTATGCATTCCGAGAACTAAGCGCACACATCCTCGAATACATACTGGAATATGATCCGGCATGTATCAGCGTATAGAATTGCCACTCACAGGCGCGGGGGACGTCGCAGGAGAAGGAGGAGGAGGAAGAAGAAGAGAGAAGAAGAAGAAGAAGAAGAAGAAGAAGAAGAAGAAGAAGAAAAGAAGAAGAAGAAGAGGAGAAAGAAGAGCAACAGGATCAGCAGCAGTAGCAGTAGCAGGAGGAGGAAGCAGGATCAGCAGCAGACGAGGAGGAGGCTCGAACGCAAGAAAAGGCGCGGAAAACGGACGGACGGAAGGGGGGGGAGGGAGAGCTCAAGGCTTGTTGCTGGACATGATTTAGTGTGCAGATTGTGGATGGGTCCAGTTCAGGGGGGCGAGAGCAAAGGCAGGAGCATATAAGAGTCTTAGAATATGGGTTGGGGAGACGAGGAAGGTAGGATATAGGAGTTAGGATATGGAATGGGAGAGAGAGAGAGAGAGAGAGAGAGAGAGAGAGAGAGAGAGAGAGAGAGAGAGAGAGAGAGAGAGAGGAGAGAGAGAGGGAGAGAGGGAGGATAGATAGGGTATCAGGTATCCAGTACACTGTTTAGTGGCCTTAAGATAGAAACAAAAGAAGCGAGCGCATTCATACAGTCAATGTTTGTTTAGAGTGAGGTTTCGTGTTTGTTTGGCCAGTATCTGATCCTCTTTTTCTGTTCTTTTCTTTTTCACTCTGCCAGTGATCTCTTTCAACAACATTTGGTCATGTGAGGAATTTCTTTCTTGCCAAATCGTCTGTCTTCTGATGTGTAAATAGGAACTATTATTTGAACGGCTCTGAGACTGGGAAGTAGGTGGGCTGGGTTCTTTCGATTTGCTCTTATTTACTTCTCTTCATATCGATCTTGAAAGTTGACGATTATCAGATATTACAGATTCGCCACTTCTGGGAAAATTAATTAATCGCATTTTTTTTTTTATTTTTTTTTTTCTTAAATTTCGGAGGATTACTCATTGTTTAATTTCTTGTCCCCCGATTTCACGTGTAAAAGAAAAAGGAGTGAGGAAGGGGGGGTCGTAACCGCAGTACAAATTTGGTCGCTTATACCTAATTGCTATTGATACAGAGAATGATGAGACGTTAATTGGCTCGGCTATATTAGGTCAGACAAGGCGTCTGTTTTGACAGGTCTGCCGGCTTCTTCGAGAATTTTATAGACGGTGGGGGCGAGAGGGAGAGACAGTGGGAGGGGGAGGGGGAGTGTAACCCAATAAACTTCATTCAAATTCGCTCGCCGACGTCGCCCGGTAAGGTATAAGTCATCCTGGAACACATAAGAAACCGGGGAGTCTTATCAGGACGGCGATCTGCTCGGGATTTCGGATTGGCGAATCGGGGATGGGTGCGGGATGGGCGGCGAGGCTAGGAGAACAAGAAGGGGCGATAAAAAGGAGCAAGAAGAGGAAGGGCAAGGGAGGGGGGAAGGGAGGGGAAGGAGTGTATGGGAGAAGAGTCGAGGGAAGCGTAGACGTGTGAAAGCGGCTTTGTTACCCTTGCCGTTTGGCCGGTTCGGCTGGCTGGCCGTGTAAAGAAAAACTTCAGGAAGCCGAACTTCAACGTGAGACTTCAATCTTTCACTTGGAAATGATTTACTGCTTTCACCCCAAAACCTGGAAACCAGTTTTCCGAAATGTAAACTGGTCATCGCGGCTTCTTCTGCCGCTAATGTCTGGGTGTATAAAATGTTCCAACAGTCATTCCAAATGGACTCGTTAACGTAAAAGTTTAAACCGACGCGAACACCTAATTTTTTTAAAAGATGGAAGATGGTCACCAGATGTACTGTGACCACCGCTGCAGCTGTAGTGGTTCACCAGGTACACCTGACGCCGAGGATTGCGGCGCCATCTGGTCCTCACCTGTCCTCCTGGGGACCTCTCGCGGGGACGTGTGGCTGAAGACGTGTCTGGGGCCTCTTCCCGAAGGGGTGATCCCGGGCGGTGCACAGGATGCAGCCTCGGGAGACCGTTCTTCAAGGGCCCGGCAAAGGATTCAGGGTGCAACCTTGTCCCCCAAGGACTCTTCATGAAAGACTGTTCAAGGTGAACTCATACATGGATCATACACGGGGTTGCAAGCTGTAGATGCGCGCGTGACCTTCAGTATTCGTTTTTTTACGAGTAAAAAACAACAACATTCCTCTTGCCGAACCTCAAGCCAGGGTTGGCCCTTGAGCAACTTTGCTGACGAATGGAGGGGGAGGGGGAGGGAGGATAGCGTGGCCGTGTTTCTTCAATCAGCCTGTGCGTTATAGCTGGAGGGATGCAGCAGTGGCTGCCGTGATGGTCAAGTAATAGAGTAGATTAGCGTGTTCGCCACCTGTTTCGAAGCTGTTTCATTCCGAGATTGGCCTTCCTTTTTCCACTGCGGATTTTAGTCCGTGACTCCTATTGCTTTGCAATTCTCTGGGGGTATGTTTCACGTGGTGACTGGTTCCTATTTTGTGAAATTTCTTTTCTAAAGCGTATTAAATAATATATTAAAGAAAAAGGGTACTTGCAAAGCAACAGTCGTAGAAACGAAATCATTTTCATTGCAGTGACTGGACACGTAGTTAAGGTAAAAAGAAATTAAGACAAAGAACATAAAAAGACAGGGCAGGATAGAAGCAAGTCACCGAGAGCCCCCTGTTGTTAGCGTGGCCCGTGTAGCAACGAAGTGAGTGCTGCTGCTGCTTCGGGCTTTGATTATACCAGCCAGCTGATCTTGTCGCGGCTTGATGCATGCAGCTGAGGGGCCAGTTATTTTTCTCTCCTCTCTCCCCCTTTTATTGCTGTTCTGCTTGTTGTTTTGGGCTTTATTACTTGTACTTCTTGTCGGCGGTCGTCGTGTTTTATGCCCGTTTCGGTTCGCTTCTTTAGCAGGTGACGGTATAGCCTATAGTGTGTGTGTGTGTACTGTACACACACACACACACACACACACACAACACACAAGACACACACACACACACACACACACACTACCACACACACACACACACACACCACACACACACACACACACAACACACACACACCCACACACACACACACACACACACACACACACACACACACATACACACACATACACACACACATACACATACACATACACACACTGATAGCGTGTGTATGTTTGTATGTACACACGTCATTTGTGTGCGTGTAGATGCATTTGTGTGGGTGGTGTGTGTCGTGTGCATGTGCCAGTTTGAATGCCTGTGTATGACAGAGAGGAAGGGAAAGAGAAAAAAAAATACTTCGAATGAAAATGAAAGGCAGAGAGACGACTACCTTTAACCCACGAAAGATCCACCGTGAGAACGAGATCGACAGGCAGGCTAAGAGGAGACCAAGGAAAGGAACTGGATTTCGTGTAAGATCATATGGCCGACGCTGAGAAACTGGCAAGGCCTTGGTCCTCGGCTGGCGGTCGGGTCCTGGTGCTCAGCGGATCTCTCGGCCGGCGGATGGCGCGCTCTCGGAAACCGCGCTTGACACTTGAAGCCCTTTGTGCGTAGTTTGCTTTTAGATACTACGGCACTCTCTGTCTGTCTGTCTTTTTGTTTTTGTCTGGTTATCTGTCTCTCTTTTTCGCATTCATTATTTTCTTTTTCTCTTTCTTTTTCTTCTCTTTCTTTCTTTCTTTCTTTCTCTCTGGCTACAAGGCAACAGGCAATGTAAATAAATATGACCACATAACCCCCATATAAACAAATTAGCATCCTCCTTGGTTAATGCCTCTACAAACAATAGGTAAAAAACAGGCTTTGCAACAAGACAGATTAACTTTGCCCGTCCAAAGGTCATGCTTAGAAACAGGCTAAAGACAAATGCAAATCCCGAGGACGTACCACAAAATATTAGAAACATCTCCAACCTGAATGCTTTCAAAATTAAATTTAAACGAGCATCTTTTAAATTGTCATTGACGTCAGGCATTTAAATTTAAACCCAAACCATGTGCCCCAATTTCTAATTATGTGACCATTTTGTTTTATAATTCAACTACAAATGTGCCTTATATTGTTTATTACTGACTATTCTGTATTAACCTACTGTACCCAGTGACCATCTATGTAAAAAGAAGAATCACTGTAACTAATAGAATAAACTGGTTTGAATTCTCTCTCTCTCTCTCTCTCTCCTCTCTCTCTCTCTCTCTCTCTCTCTCTCTCTCTCTCTCTTCTCTCTCTCTCTCCTCTCTCTCTCTCTCTCTCTCTCTCTCTCTCTGATTGTGTGTGTGTCCTTTCCTTTTCCTTTTCTGCACTTGCCTCCCTCCATCCATCTTCCCTCCCTCCCTCCCTCCCTCTTTTCTTATTAACCTTTCGTCTTTCGTCTACCTTATTCATGTTCCTCCACCCTCCCATTCTCAACCGCCTCTCCTCTCTTTCTCTCCCTCCTAGCATCCGCAGCATCCCAATTTTCCAC
>NC_051395.1:13370144-13372644 GCF_015228065.2 Penaeus monodon | reverse complement strand
CCCCCCCCTCCCGCATCCCTGGTCCTCCTTCCAAGGACCCTTCGCCCCAAGATCTCGATCGCGACGAACTGCGTCACATCCGGCGACCGCGATTGGGACGCCGTCGTGCAATTCGTCGCTTCCTGCCCGGCTGTTGGCACCCTCGGCGCACCGTCTGTCCTCCCAGCTGGTGCGCACAGGTGGTGGCGGCGCGGAGGGGGGAGGAGAGGGGGTTTGTTGTTTGCACGGGGTGTTGCTGGCTAAAGGGAGGGCAGGGGAAGGGAGGGGGTAGGCTGAAGGGAGTGTGGGGGGGGAGTCGTTGTTTGTTTTTGCAGCTGGTTTTGTTGTGATATTTGTTGTTAGAAGGTGATGGCGGCGGTGTCAGGTGTGGTACTGGTGGTAGTTGCGGTTGTAGCTGTAACAGTGATCGCGCTGAGCTGCGGCCGTAGATTTTTATGCTGTAGTTATTTTTGAGTGAACCGATAAATAAGCTAGTATTTTTACTGTAAATAAAGAGTGGCACCTGCTTATGATGGTGTAGATGGATGAAGGAGCATGCGGAGTGGGGGGGGGGGGTGAGAGGGGAGAGGGGAGGGGCGAGAGAGGAGAAGGGGGGAGGGAGAGGGGAGAGAGTTGATGGGACATGATCTTCAGAACAGCTATTGTGGCAGCCATTGGCTTCTACTGAGCTCGAGTTTTCTTTTTTTTCTTGTTTTTTTTCGTCTGCTTTGGTGTTGCACCTTTCTATTTCCACTGCGGTCTATACTTCCTCTTCGTCTTCTTCTTCTTCTTCTCCTCCTCTTCTTTTTATTATCATAATATTATAATTATTATTATAGTTGTTGTTATTATTTATATTGTCCTCCTTACCCTCCTCCTCCTTTCCCTCCTCCTCCTCCTCCTCTTTTTACTCCTCCTCCTCCTCCTCCTCTCCTCTCTTCCCCCCTTCTCCTCCATCTTTTTCCTTGGGTTCTTGCGAGATGTCCTTCTGAACGTTAAACGGGTCTGATATTTCTAAAATGTCTTATCGGCATTTCCGCTTAGTGCTAAACATTCTTGTCCTGTTTTTGGGCGTTTCCCTTGGGCTATGCTCCCCCGCCCCCCAACTCTCTCTCTCTCCTGCTTCTTCTCTTTCTCCTCTTCCTCCTCCGATTTCTTCTTCGTCGTGTTCTGTTTGTTTGTTTTTCTCCTCCTCCTCCTCCTCTTCTTCTTCCTCCTCTCCTCCTCCTCATCCTCATCCTCATTCTCCTCCTCCTCATCCCCCTCCCTCCTCCCTCCTTCCCATCCCTTCCCTTCCCCCTTCTTCCTTCTCCCCTCCCCTCCCCTCCTCTCCCCTCCCCTCCCTCCCCTCCCCTCCCCACCCCTCCTCTCATACCTCCTCTGACTCCTACCTCTTCCTCTCCCTCTTCCCCTCACCGTCCCTCTTCCTCCTCCCTCCTCCACCCTACTCCCTCCAACCTCCTCCTCTTCCTCTTCCTCCTCCCCCTTCTCCCCTCTCTCTCTTCCTTCTCCACCCTCCTCCCTACTCTCCTTCCTCCTGTCTCCTCTCCCCCTCCCCATCCCCTTCCCCTCCCCTCCCCCTCCTCCTCCAGGTCACCGGGGAGTTCGCGGCGCGTTCACGGAGAGAGACAAAAAGTCAGCGACAGTTACCCGGCGCTAATTACCCCGAGAGAGCACGGTCGCCGCTCCGTCGTGGGCTACTTACTCACTCACTCGTTACGGTCGCGAATTAAAAACCTGGCTCGGGTATTTTTAAGGATTTTGGCGAGGCATTTTTGCGCCAGGGACGGCAGGTGTGTGTGTTTGTTAGGTATTGGGGGGGTATGTGTGTGGATGTGGGTTAGTTTGTATGTGTGTGTGTGTGTGTGTGTGTGTGTGTGTGTGTGTGTGTGTGTGTGTGTGTGTTGTGTGTGTGTGTGTGTGCGTGCGTGCGTGCGCGCGCGCACGTGCCTGCATACATGGGTGTGCGCGTGCGTGTATATGTGCGTACATGCGTGTGTTTTGTGTGTGCGTGCGAGCGTGCGTGCGTGCATACTGGCAGATTGGGAGGTATGTCTTGATATGTAGGTGACTAAATAGAGGGATAAATCGATGGATTGATAGATTGATTGGTCGATAGAAAAGTACAAAAATTAGATGAATATATATAGAGATGACTAAGCGGTGAGATAAATAGATAGATGAAAATAAAGTGTACTAGATATGAGGAGAGAAAAATCCACGAATGAACATACTCGGTATACCTTAAAGATCCCATATGCGCAATCGCCAAGTGTTGTGACGTCATGAGGAGAGTACTTTCCCGACGATCGCTAAGAGTCCTAGGAAAAGGGACGAGAGTGGGGAAGGGGGGGGGGTGCGATATAAGGAGATAAGGGAAAGATAGAGGCGATGAGTCCTCTCGAGCAGGTGATATGGGGCACTGTAGAGGCTCTCGAGGGCGAAGGGTGCCAGGTGAAATCGTGGTGAGAGGGGGAGATTGAGTGGGCGTGGTCAAGCGGAGATTGAATGGGCGTGGCTA
>NC_051395.1:13360144-13365144 GCF_015228065.2 Penaeus monodon | reverse complement strand
GCCTTAGAAACGCCAGAAGACAAGCAGGAAATACCGTCTGGCATTTTGGCACAGGATGAGGGGATGGGATGGGCACGTGGGGGGAGGGGGTCAGGTGGTAGGAAAGAGGAGGGGGGATGGAAGGCACTCCCCGGTCGGATTTCGCAGACGGTGAGGAATTTTCAGCGGATTTGTGGATATCGCTGGGCGGTCGGTGGGTGTGGAAGGGTCTGATTGTCAATGCGGTTTGCATGTGGATCAGGGACATGTATGTGGATATATATGGATGAGGAAGTAACACGTAGATGAATTGCACATTGCATGGGAGGGTAAAAGCCGCGTGTCGCAGAAGGGAAATGCCAAGCGCAAGTGGCATGCAAAACAGTGTGTATTTTTACGACGATATATCGGGGATACTTGAACGTGGGCGCGGATGGTGTGCCATGTATAATTCCAGGTGCGTGACAAGTATCTTTTAGGCGAGCAGGTGGCGGCAAGTGCTTTATGAAAGGGGGGTTGGGCGCTGTAAATGGACGGTGAAGGTGTGGGTATATGGGGAGGGGGTAGGGGGAGGGAGGGGGGGGGACAGGCAGGATCGATGTAGGTGAGTGACCTCGACGCCTCGCTTGCTGGCCGGTCATGGAGAGACTTCGGTTGGGGCTGTGTTTGCTTGCTCCGTTTTGGGGTATTTTTTTCTTTTTAGAGGTAGTTCTCTTTCTCCTCTTCTATCCTATCCTCTTCTCTTTCTTCCTCTCGAATTCTTTCCCCTTCTCCCTCCTTCTCCCTCTCCCTCTTCCTTTTCCTCCTCCTCCCCTCCCCCCCCCCTCTCTCTCTCTCTCTCTCTCTCTCTCTCTCTCTCTCTCTCTCTCTCTCTCTTTCTCTTTCTCTCTCTCTCTCTGTCTTCTCTCTGTCTCCCCTCTCCCTCTCTCTCCCTCCCCCCCCCCCTTCTACCATCCATCCATCTTTTCCTCCGTCTTATCTTTGCCCTTTTTTTTCCCCCTCCTTTTCTTTTTCCCTTCCCCATGCACACTATTCTGCTTGCACCGTCAACGCCCTCCATTCCTCATACCGGCCGTTAGCGCCAGCTTTCCGCTATTTTTTTTTGATTTTCCCTTTTGGCCCGTTATCTACGCGGGCGACGAGGGGTTGCCATTTCTTTTTTTTTTTTCAAATTTTGTTGTGTTTATTTTGGGTGCTTAATAGTGTGGTATTGTGTTTTGTGTTTTTTATTGTTCTTGTTAATCTTATTGCTCTTTAGTAGGAGTGGGGCAGGGTTTTTTTTATTAGCAATAGTTAGACTTCTTCATTTTTAGAACTAAACATGGAATTATAAGTATATGTATGTATATCTATCTATCTATCTATCTATCTATCTATCTATATATATATATATATATATATATTATATATATATATTTTATAATATTATATATCTACACACACACACACACACACACACACACACACACACACACACACACACACACACACACACACACACACATATTATATATATATATATATATATATTATATATATATATATATATATATATATTATGTATTCATATATATATAATATTATATATCAATATATTAATATTATATATATATTTTATCAATTATTTTTGATTTTATCATATAACTATGCTAATTTATGATATACCTATTTATTTTATATTATTATTCGATGTTTGTCTCAGCATTGTTCATTTCGATAGCTGATGGTATATGATATGATAAGTATATATCATCTAGTCAATACTTATATATATATATACGTATATTGTATTCATCGTATGCTCATATCTTCCGTATATTTTAAATATGTATCTATATCTCTGTGCTACTACTATTATAGTATGTATTAACTTCATTTATTAATAATAATTACAAAACTGAGTTAACAGCTATTTAGATAATAATTTTTATCAACGTTAATTTTTTGTGGTTATCTGCTGCTGTCGAACTCAGTCGCCCTGAGTTCGTGTCAGCCTTTTTTGTTGTTTGCTCGCTTGCTCGCGCGCGTGCGCTCTGTCCTGCACGCATTGTGTGCATTCGAGACGGGGGCGGGGGGGATGGGTGGTAGTGGTGGGTAGGGATAGAGGGGGTAAGAGGTCACGGGGTCAATCCCTGTGTCATCGTGAACAGCGCCGTTGTGCTCGCTCGCTCGCGTTGCGTCATGGATGCTTCCGGTCAGTTTTAGACGCAAGGCACGCTCGAGACTCGCTGCTGCGCTTACTCTCGACTACGACGCGACATAAAACTTTGCTCCTTTCCACACCTCCTCTCTCCCCTTTCTCTTGCCCCTCCCTCGTCTGTGCTTTCCTCTTCCACCTCCCCAATCCCCTCTCATTTCCCTCTTTCCTCTCCCCTTCTCTCCTCGCAACTCTCGTCTCTACTATCCCCTATCCTCTCCCCCTCCCCTCACTCAGCCCCCACCTCCCCATGCCTTCCTCCCCTGATTCTCACGTCCAAGCGAGTGATTGCTTGCTATTCTGTTTTCGATCTCAGACTCTTTTCCTGTCGCTCACCCTGATTCTTTTTGCCTCTCTCTCTCTCTCTCTCTCTCTCTCTCTCTCTCTCTCTCTCTCTCTCTCTCTCTCTCTCTCTCTCTCTCTCTCTCTCTCTCTCCTCTCCCTCTCTCCACATCTGCTTGTTTTCTATTTATTCATCTCTCCATCATCACATCACACCAAACCTTCATCGGCAATCAGTCATCACCACCATATCAATCGCTATCGTCAGCACCACTACCAATCATCACCATTACTATCACTATAACCATGACCATCGTATCAATCACCAATCACCGTCATGTTCATCATCACCAGCATCAAGCATCACCCTCTTCATCTTTTGCCGCCGCTCCCAGGCCAGCGCCGCCGGGCCCACCGCAAGCGGGGACGGGAGAGGTCGATTGCCTCCGAGAGAGGAGGGGGGAGAAGAGAAAAGGGGGGTGGAAAGGAGAGGAAAGAGATGAGGTGAGGGGGGAAGGGAGAGGAGAGAGGAGGGGAGGGGAGAGGAGTGGAGGAGAGGGGATGTGAGAGGAGGGGAGGGGAGAGGGAGGAGGAGGGGGTGAAGGAAAGGAGAAGGGAAGGGGGCATTTCCGGCCGTCATCTGGAGATATATATTATGTTTTTATTCCACACGCGTTACTGCGATCATGATGTCTTCTCATATAGCTTAGTACCGTCAGAAGCTTTCGTATTTGGTATTTTGAAAATAATCGATAAATAATGTCAAGAAGCAATTATTTTTGTATTAATGTGCTGTCACCTTTTCTACTACTATATCTACATCACTTTACCTTCTTTACACACACACACACGCAGCTAGAGCTTGTGACCATATACCATGCTCATTGTGTCCTCGAACTTTAAGAATATAACTTATAAAATAATATGGTCGCAAACAGAATAAACTGACAGCAAAATGATTTGACAGCACATCCTCTACCTCATGATGTAGATAGTATATAGTGTTTATAGTGAAGGTACAAACACTAGGCTTCTGGCGGCGCTAAGGTATGCGATACACCTGCGTGAAAGGCTTTTTTTCTGACAGCACTAAAAGAATCTTCGTTATTTTTTTATTTCCTCCCAAAACTTTTTTTTTTTTTTTTTTTTTTTTTTTTTTTTTTACTCTATGCAGGTAGTATTTTTTCCTTTTTCAAAATTTCGACAACAGGTGTTAAGTTCCAGTCGCAGTTTGTGAGTATTAAGTGCAGCTTGGTCTTACCGTACTGCGCTGTGTAACTCTTCAGCAACAGTCGCGAAACAGTTCAAATACAAATTGGCGTTTGGTGTTTCTCGAATATCTCACAATAGTCGCTGGACAAAGTCGCTCATGTTTTGCAACTGTTTCACGACAGTTGCTGAACTGTGGAACAACAAATTTGGAATTCTGCTCAGTTGTTGAGCAACTGTATCGGAGCAGTACAGATACACTGTAGCTTAACTGTTTTGGTACAGTGCATCTTGGTCTGGACTGGGCCTTACATTGCTCGTCTGGTGGGAAAATGAGATAAGGAATCCAGGTGGAAACCTGTCCGGGCTCACATGCATACAGAGACCCATGCTCACTGTATTACATGTATGTTTGAACGCACACGCAGCCCCATGCACGTACACGCACGTACGCTTCTCTCTCTCTCTCTCTCTCACTCTCTCTCTCTCTCTCTCTCTCTCTCTCTCTCTCTCTCTCTCTCTCTCTCTCTTACTCTTTCTCTCTCCTTTCTCTCCCCATTTCTCTTTGTCTCTGTCTTTTCTCTCCCATCTATTTCTCATTTCCTCCCCTTCCCTTCCCGAATACAGATATATATTTAGAGAGAGAGAAAAAAAACATAAAGGGAAAAACAGAAAAGGAAAATAAACAAAGGAAATAAGCAGATGCACCACTCTCAGTTTCTCATAAACAAAGAAAAAGAGACTGCAATTGGTATATTTTTATTTGTAATGGCATGTTACAGAAAAATTGCGGTTAGAAGTAGGTATCTGATGGTTATTAATCATGATAAATACAGTAGTTCCTGTTCTCTACACTCCATTAATATCATATAATAAAAGAAATTATTTTCTATGTCAGAGTCCTCCCTTTCATGTTGGATTAACTACTTCCTCATGTTTGTATTGGAGGGGAAATTCTCTGGTTTATTTACGTCTCGGCAACTCCGGCTAATGCTGTACAGGAAATCTCTTCGATTTTTTTTCTTCTTTTGGTGTTGGGAAGGTCTGACTCGTGTTATTTTTACAAGCCTAGTGGTGTTTCTTGCGCACGTGTTACGTTTATCATTTCGATTTTTGTTAATAATTGTTTTCATGGTGACGAAAAAGATGGTGATTGTGTAGTTAGAAAATATATGACTGTGCTGCTATTATTATGACCATTGCTGTTTCACTGCTATAGCTACTATAGCTATCGTTTTTTATAACTCTGCTGCCGTTGCTGCTTCTGTTACTACTATTGTATTACTGCCTTTTTACCATCATCGCCACTGCTAATATCATTAGTGATAACAAC
>NC_051395.1:13347644-13355144 GCF_015228065.2 Penaeus monodon | reverse complement strand
GCCTCTTTTCCATAAAAGGAAAGGAAAGGGAAAATGTTGAAAGAGAGAGAGAAAAAAAAAGACAAAACAAAACAAAAAAATCCCGAAGTGCTGAGTTCGCTGAGCACGAGAGAGAGAGGGAGCTTCCTGTCTTACCAGTAAGTGCTTTGTCTGGCGTCTTGCAATATCCGCCGCTGTTGCTTTTGTTGCTGCTGCTGTTGCTCCCTGCGTGTGACTCGTGCCAATAGCTCTCCCTTCCCCCCCACTCCCACTCCCCCCTACTCTTACTACCACTTCCCCTCCCCCCACCCCTCCACATCCCACCCCCGCCCCTCCATGTACCATCCACTCCTCACGCGCAAAGCTCCATTTCCTGCTTCCTTCGGTCACGAAAGTGGGTGTCTCTGCTCACGAAGCGGAGGGGGAGGGGGAGGGAAAGAGGGGGGGGTTATGGTGTCGGTGGTGGGGTGAAAGTGGAGGAAAGGTGGAGGAGAGGGCAGAGGGTGTGGCAGGGATGGTGGTGGTGGATGATGTGGAGGTGAAGGTAGTGACGTGGAAGTCAGAGGTGAAGAAGAAGAGAAAGGAAAACGAAGTGGAGGAGGGAAGGATGAAGGAGCCGGAGATATGGAAGGAGTGGGAGTGGACATAGAAGGAGACGGAGGAGGAGGTGGTGGAAGAGGTGCAGGTGGCGGCCAAAGTGGAAATCTTTCTGGATCGCCGATTCGTTGTTGCTTGCTCTTTTTCGTCATAGAAATTTAGGTGTTCATCTCTCCAGGTATGCCTTGCTTAGTTGTTCTCTTTAGTCCTTGTCTCTTGAACTTAGTTTTCATCCAGTTTGTTTTGCCTTTCGTTCCAAGGCTTTAAGGTTATTTTCGTCGGTCTGAGGAAACCTTTTCATCACGAGATCTGTCCACTACCCCGCTCGGAATCCTTCGTGTCCTTGGCACAGGACACCTCTTTGTGTTCCCTGTATCTCGCAATAGGATTTCACTACGCGGTCACTGAGGCGTAAGATTTGATCCTACCTATTCCTATAACTCCTGAATTCTTCGTTTGGGGAGATAGTTGTTTTCATCGTTATCAGTCCGAATCATCATTAACCACGTCAACATCAATCAACACCGACGTCACCGCTGTCACCACTATCGGCGTCGTCGTCCTCATATATCAGTCATCGCCATCATCATTATCATTATCATCATTATCGTTGTCATAATCTTCATGTTCATTTTCATCATCATCATCACTATCGTCATTACGATAACCATCAACATCATAACAATCTCCTCCATCACCATCATCTCTCCCATCACCATCATCTCCCTCATCACCATCATCCCCCTCATCCCCATCATCCCCCCATCCCCATCACCATATAGGCAGAACTTTAATATTTGCAGAAGCACAGCTGAAGGCGCCCCGGCGTCGAGACCGAGGAAGGAACAACAATGCCACTTCACCTTATACGTCTCGCGCATTGGGCGCCGGGCAGCTAATGGGCGCCTCCTTAAGGGAATGTCCAGCCGTGAAATGCAAAGCGACGTCTTTAAGGGACGCCCTGACGAAGAAGAGGGAGTGACAGGAGGTGGGGAGGGGAGTGGCAGGCAAAGGGAGGGGGGTTATCTCCTTCTCAAACCTATTAAGCGATTCTTGAACGCTCAGGCGTCGCGTGTACTGTCCGTGGAGGGTAATGGCTGTTTATTCTTCCTTTTCATCTCCTTATACTGCTTTCTGTCTGATCATTTTATTTTTTGTCCGTCTCCCGTCTCTTCCTCCACTCCATTCGGTTCCTGACGCCCACCTCCCTTCGAAGATGGTGTTAGTTTAAAGGGTTGTTTGTTGTTGAAGCGAGCGAATGGGTGCAGTCGCGAATGTGTGTGAGCGCATGAACGTGTATGTGTACGCGTATCTGTTAGCTCGATTGTAGTACGCTGCAAAACACGAATGCGATAAATTAATGAAATAGACGCTAATTAGGGGCTTGGAGACAGCGAAGAGCCACATAAAGAAATCTTTATGGCGGCAATCACGGTGTATTCCATACTGCGGAGATAAGCGCCGGCGACTTGCCTGAGCGCCCGCCTTGTTCCCCGAGGCCACAGGGGCGCCTCGCGATGCAGCGTCGGCGGGAAGAACAGCCGTGTTTTCGGTCATATTTTAGGCGCATGACGGTCGAACTTCCCGAGCGGCGATCGTAAAGATAAGTCGCCATTCGGCAGTTCAAGGTCGGGGCTCCTGTCGGGCATCATTAGCTGGCATTGTTTAAGATATTGTCTCCGCCGCGTTTGTCCCGTCGGCTGTGAGGGATGGAAGGGGGGGGGGAGTGTTCGGTGGCGCACACGGGCTTATTGTTATTGTTATGGCTGCTCTAGTGACAGCATGAGCGTATGTTTTATACCTAATTGGCGGTGTTTGTTTTAATATCAATGTTTTACACGCATGTACGAGTTGAGGTTATATGTTTTGTCAGTGAGGAGCGAGAACGAAAGAGGAGTGTAGAAAGATACGAAGAGGGGAACAGTGAAGAAGAGAAGTAGAGGCCAGACCTCAAGAATAAGAAAGAGAGAAATAGGAAGGAGGGGACTTTTAAAAGGGTGGGGGAGATGGATGGAAGTCGTAGTAGAGAATAGTGACGAAGAAGAAGTGACGTGAGAAAGAGAGAAGACACCTTATGGGAAAAGGGGGAGAGAGGGATGCCATGCTATCTATCATGTTTATTCACACATATATATACACACACACACGCACACACACACACACACAGTGTGTATATATAAAGTGTATGTTGTTTTTGTTTTGTTTAATGCGTATCCGTTATGGCGGTCTCATTACCCAGCCGCCTCCCCTCGCCAACCCCCACCACACCCCCACCCTTCCTTCCTTCCGTGCGTGCGTGAAGGCATTTCGTAGTGTGCGGCTTGCGGTAGCTCGTGTAGCATTGATCAGTTGCAGCTGTTATTGCAGGAATGTTGACCAGATTCCTGCAGAGTTTTGTAGGCGGAGGGCGAAGGGGTGGAGGAAAGGGGGGGGTGGCTTCGATTCTGTGGTGTTGGTTAATGTTGTTTATAATTTCTCTTCCGCGTTTCTAATTTACATTTACATTTAGTGGTTGAATCTAACTTTTCTTCATAATTTCTGCTTTTCGTCTGCATTTTACCTTGTTCTTATCTGCTTTGCCACTGAGCTGCACTAGATTTCCATCGCGAGTTTTCTTGAAATTTCTCCATTTCTGCTTTGATTATTTTTCACTTATTATTTTGTAAGCATTATTGCATTTGCTATCGACAATAATCGAAATATTTAGTTTGTTTAATATTTCAAATATATATATTTTTTTGGCATCATGGTTTACGTGAGTAATTTATATGCAAGTCAAGTTATGCAGTATGTTAAGTTACTAAGGTCTGTTTGCATTGCATAATTAATTATTTTCAATTTATTTTTGTAACTGGTCACCCACACTTTTAACGCCGCGTTTCCCACGCTTCTCCGTATCGCTTTTTATCGATGGACTTAAAGAGAGCTCAAGCTCCCCTCTCCCTCCCCTCTTCTCCGCCCCCTCCCTCCCCTCTTCTCCGCCCCCTCCCTCCCCCTCCCTCCCCCTCCCACGCCCGCAGCATCCTCTCCCGCATCCCATCTTGGGCTTTATCTCATCTCGTCTCCATGCTCGTCATCTTCGCTCGTGATCTCAGGAGGGAGCTGCGTTGGCGATACTGATTTCGAGATTTTGTCCCCATTTTCGTTTTTTCTTCATATTATTATTATTATTATTATTATTTTTATTATTATTATTATTATATATATAATATATATATCTTATCTTACTTCATTATTATCTATTTATATATATCTTCTCTCTTTTTTTCTTTTTCTATCTTTCTTTTTTTTTTTCTCAAGTGGTTGACTTTTTTTATTTTCCCGTTTTCTTTAATTGCATTATGTTTCTGTGGATTTTATTCGAAGGTGCTCAGTATAATTTTTTTCTCGTTCCGTATTTTTATTGATTTTTGTCCGGTTCGTACTTTTTTTTGTTTGTTTTTTTATTGCTTCATTTATCTATTCTTGTCTTCTCGCTTTATGCATTTTCTTATGGAATGCTTCCGTCTTTTTGGTTTTCTTTTTGTTGTTTTCTTTCTCTTTTTCCCCCTTTTTGTTTCCTTTTTTATCGCTGCTCTTCTTTTGCTTTCTCCATTTATTATCTTTTTTATTTTTCCTTCGTCTTTATCGACGTCTCTTCACTCCCACCCCCTGCTCCCCTCCGCCCGCAGCGCCGCCTTCATCCGTCTTGGCAAGTTCCCACAGAGGAACATTGACTTCGCAGACTCCGATGTCACAACTCTGATTATCTGACATTTTTCCCTTGACATCTTTTTTCTTTCTCTTTCTTTTTAAGAGTAGTATCATACGACATTCCCTTCTCTCTCTCTCTCTCTCTCTCTCTCTCTCTCTCTCTCTCTCTCTCTCTCTCTCTCTCTCTCTCTCTCTTCCCTCTCTTTTACATGACATTAACGTTTTTTATTTCCTTTTTTTCAGGTAAGTTGAGTTACCTGTCCTGCGTTTCGGGCCGAAAGGAAGAGGCTTGAGTGCGGTAAGTCGGATTAGAAGGAGATTGGGGAGAGGAAAGCCACGTGTGCAGGGCTGCTCTGCGGGGGAAAGAGGAGGAGGAGGAGGACGACGAGGAGGAGGAGGAGGAGGAGGAGGAGGAGGAGGAGGAGGAGGAGGAGGAGGAGGAGGGGAAGGGAGGTTAAGGAGAAAAATAAAAGGAACTTAAGAAAGAAAAGAAGAACGAGGACAAGGAGGAGGCGGGGGTGATAAGAATAACCATGCGAAGAATGAAGAAAGGGCATTAAAAGAAGAACCAGATAAGAAGGTGAAACCACTTGGGAGAGCGATCTTCTGCGTCTCCCTCTCCTGGGGTCCCTCTTTCCCCCTCCCCCGCCTCGCTTTCCCTGCCCCCTTTCCTCTTCCTCCTCTTTCCCCCTTCCCTCTTCCTCACCTCTCGTACCCTCTTCCCTCTTCCTCACCTCTCTTTCCCTCCCCCTTTCACCCTTCCCTCTTCCTCACCTCTTTCTTTCCCTTTCCCTCTCCCTCACCTCTCTTTCCCTCCCCCTTTCCCCCCTTCCCCCTCCCTCACCTCTCTGTCCCTCCCCCTTTCCCCCTTCCCTCTCCCTCACCTCTCTTTCCCCCTCCCTCACCTCTCTTTCCCTCCCCCTCCCCCTTCTCGCCAGGGATCCTAGCTTTTGTTATCGCTGGGCAGAACCCACGTGACAGGATCGGGTTACCATCGGCTGATCCGACCTTATCACGGCCATCAACTGCCAACAATGTCCACGATTCCCCGCGATTGAGGCTCTCCGTCCTCGCCCGTCTCCTGCTCGTCCTTCTTCTTCATTCTGCTTGCGTTCTCTTGCTTTTCTCAGTTTTTTTTTTATTTATTATTATTATTTTTGTAATCCTTTCTCTTGGTGGATCGTGTTGCATGGTTTCTTGGTTTCTTCGTAATCTCTTCGCTCCCCCACCCTATTTTCCTGTCTGCATTCTTTTTTCTTTTTTTTTTGTATTCTCTTTCTTTTATCATGTGTCTTTATCTCTTCATTTGTCTTCTTCGCCTTTGCATTCTTGTCTCCTTTCTCTCCCGTCGTCGTCTTTATTTCTCCGCCTTAGTTCGCCCCTCTTCACTTTTGTCTCCCTCGTTTCTCCATCATCTTCTCTTCCCCCCTCCCCTTCTTCGTCTTTTTTTCATATTCGTCTGCCTCTCCTTCCCAGCTGCGTACGTTATCAAGAGACGAATTTTGTGTTCTTTCTTACATCATTTTATCCATTTTCTTTGTCAATCATTGATCGTTATCGTCGGCTTGAGCTCCTTCAAGTCTCCTGTTCTCATGGGGATCGCTGCCTTCGAGGCCACAGGAGGGAGGGGGGGGGGGGGGGGGGGAGGGGGGGGGGGGGGGAGGGGGAGGAGAGGGGGGGGGGGAGGAGAGGGAGAAGGGGGAGGAGGAGGAGGAGGAGAAGGGGAGGAGGAGAAGGAGGAGGAGGAGAGGGAGGAGGAGGAGAAGAAGAAGAAGAAGAAGAAGAAGAAGAAGAAGAAGAAGAAGAAGAAGAAGAAGAAGAAGAAGAAGAAGAAGAAGAAGAAGAGAAAAAAAAGAAGGAGAAGAAGGATGATGGTGATGGTGAAGAAAAAGAAAAAGAATGATGATGGTGATGGTGATGGTGATGATGAGGCCCTTAGCTGCTCCTTCGCGCTTTCTCTTCGGTATCGTCCTTTCATTCTGCCCTAGCATTCATTACCATACTATTTTATTTTATTCTTATCCGATTTTTTTTCTCTTGTTTCTGTCAGTGCCCCCATTCGTTTCCCCTACTTCTCCCTATCCTCTCCCCTCTCCTCCATCCCCTACTCTATATCTTATATCATCCTTATCTTTCATCTCTCTCGAATATCCTTTTCACTCTCACTTTAAGCTCCCATCTCTTTATCGCTCTGCACTTTCCTCATTTTCTCGGAGCCTGTTGCCAACTTTCGCTAAGCTAAAGAAATCCGCAGGCAGGTTATAACCCCCCCCCCCCTCTCTCTCTCTCTCTCTCTCTCTCTCTCTCTCTCTCTCTCTCTCTCTCTCTCTCTCTCTCTCTCTCTCTCTCTCACTTCTCTTCTCTTCTCTTCTCTTCTCTTCTCTTCTCTTCTCTTCTCTTCTCTTCTCTTCTCTTCTCTTCTCTTCTCTTCTCTTCTCTTCTCTTCTCTTCTCTCTCTCTCTCTCTCTCTCTCCTCTTTCTTTCATCTCTTTTTTTTCCTCTTTCTTTTTCTTATCAATATTTATTTTCCTTCTGTCTTTCTCCTTTCCTTTTATTTGATTCATGCATGTGCTCGTATACGCGTACGCACGTATTTGGTTATCCTGGTTATTTTTTTGTTGTTGTTTTAAAGTGTCATGTCATTTCACAACAGGTGCCCGGACTTCCCAAGAAGGCTTGATAGAAATCACAATCATCAATAATAACTCTATTTCTTTGTTATTTTGTATGACTGATGTCAAGGTCTACAGTCAGAGTTACATCGTTACATTCTTTCGCGATAAATTGCCTTATTGTCTTTTTTTTAACATGTTAATTTCACCTTAGTCCAGCCACGCTACACGCCACAGTCCGTTACGAAGTACAGAACCAAAGTGTTTTTAATGGATAAAACCACTTAAATTTTCTGTGGGCTTTTCTTCCAATTCCATTTTTTATCCTGGGTCTTTATCCATTAATATTCGGAAACGTGTCCAGACGTGTTTCACTTGATCCCCTGAGGTCGCAGGACGCCCGCCATCCCAGGGTGTTGACGTCACACACGAGGTCCTGGTGAACGAGGGGCGGAGAAATTGCTTCTTGAGATCACGCCCCAAGATGTCATTATGTCTCGGCTGACCTGCAATCTGCAACGATATTTCTTCTTTCCATTAAGGATGACGTGTTTTTTTGGTTTTGTTTTGTTTTGTTCTTTTTTATTATTCCTTGGTCTTATTCTCGTAACCTCTCGAA
>NC_051395.1:13327644-13340144 GCF_015228065.2 Penaeus monodon | reverse complement strand
CCATCCCCACTCCACCCCCTGAGTCAATTACGCCAGCCTCTTCCATCTCTATGCCCCCCCCCCCCCCCTCGACTTGTCTCCCCCTCCTCCTCTCCCTTTCGCATCTGTAATAATAAGAGAATAAGCGGCGGGGAGGTTGGCAGGCGAATATGGGGAGATGGAGAGAGGGAGAGGGAAGGGAGGGAGGGAAGGGAGGGGGAGGGAGGGAAGGAGAGAGAGAGAGAGAGAGAGAAAGAGATGATGGAAAGACAAGGGTAAGAAGCAAGGATGGAAGGGAAGGGAAAAAGAAGTAAGAAGGTGAGGGAGGGGGAAAGGAAGAAAGGAAAGAGAGAGAGGGAAGAAGGGAAGAAGACCGGTATGGAGAGAGAGAGAGAAAGAAAGAAAGAAAGAAAGAAAGAAAGAAAGAGACAGACAGACAGAGACTAGAAATAATCAATTTTCCGCGATTTCCCAAAGAACTGCGCAGATAGGAAATTGGACAGGTTGCGGAGGAAAGAATGGATGGGCGTACGGCTTGGGTGGGAAAAGCATTCGTTCTTCATTCTCATAATTCATTCATTCACTTACCCACTTGTTTATGTACACAAAAAGAGAGGGGAAAGAGAGAGACCGATAGACGCCTGGTTGGAGAGATAAATGAACAACTCGCTCTGATACAACTACGGAAATGGGGATGGAAAGACTGGGGAAAGGGGGTTTCGGGGGGGGGGGGGGTGATTGACAGGATGAGAGATGGATGGACTGTTGTTGGGGGGTTAAAGGGGGGGGGGTGTTGATTTGATGGGGTTGAGGGAGTGTTTGTTTGGGGGGGGAGGGGCGGCGAATGGCGTGTTGGGAAAGGGCTGCATCGATCGGGCGACAGATACCTTTTTTTTTTTTTTTACGTTTCGCTTTGTTTTTTAATGTGTGTGTCTCTGTGTGTGTGTGTCTGTCTGTCTGTCTGTTTGTCTGTCTGTCTGTCTGTTTGTCTGTCTGTCTGTCTTGTGTGTGAATGAATAAATGAATGAACGAATAAATATATTTGTATGTATATATGCATATATGGATATCTCTTTGTTTGTATGTAGAAGTTACAATACCGATTTGACTATACTCCTATAAATGGACCTCTGTATGCAGAGAAGCAGGCGAGTGCACGTGTAGGCCGGAGCATGTGCAAGAATGCGCCTCGAGTTCCCGCGTGTCCCTGTCTCAATTGGCGGTTCGCGTGCGCCTGGGAAGGGCGCGGGCCCGCCTTGCTTTCGGGCGAGAAGCTTGGATAAGGCAGGAGACGGTTGAGGAAAAAAGGGGAAAAGGTAGAAAGTGAAGCAACTTGGCTTTGTGTTTTGTTATCGGCAGTTGTCTCGGTCGCGGTGGAATTCTGCAAGGAATCGATGAACTATTTAGAGCAAGGAGGGATTCCCCGGTGAGTCATCGCGCTCTGCCTCGGCCCTCCCTCGCTCTCCCCTCTCCCGTCTCCCCTCTCCCCTCTCCCTCCCCCGGCTCCGCACCCTCTTCCTTCCTCTCCTTCGTCCCCTCGGCGCCCCTCCCTCGCTCCATTTCTTCTTCCTCTCACTCCTCGCCTTCCTCCCTCTCCCCTCGGCCGTCCTTCCCCGCTATGCCCTATATTTTATCTGATGGCATTCTCCCTAATCTCCCCTTTTTCCCCTCCTCGCCCCCGACTCCTGTGGTCACGAGGGGAACCGGTGTTTCTTCGTCTCTTCTTTTTGATTGCTGAATATTTACGATTCTGCCGGCAGTGATTTCCATTGCATTTTTTTTTCTTTTCTTAATTAGAGTTATTTCTAGATAAGGGCGAGGTTAATACACCCTTTGCTCCTTGCGTAAGTCAACCGAAGCTCCACAGACATTCTTCACGTTCATGTCCTCATTACCTCCACCCTCCTCTCTCTCTCTCTCTCTCTCTCTCTCTCTCTCTCTCTCTCTCTCTCTCTCTCTCTCTCTCTCTCTCTCTCTCTCTCTCTCTCTCTCTCTCTCTCACACACTCACACACACACACACACACACACACACACACACACACACACACACACACACACACACACACACACACACAATCTTTCTCTTTCTCTTTCTCTTTCCTTCTTTCCCTCCCTCTTTTTCCCTCCTGTACTTCCCCTTCCTCCTCGCATCTTACATCTTTTTCCCCTCTCTCTTCTTCTGCTTTCCTCCCTCCCCCCCTCCCTGTCAGCGTACTTTCCTCCCTCTTTCCTCCTTTTCTCCTCTCCTTCCTCCCTCCCTCCTCCTTTTCTCCTCTCCCTCCTCCCTCCCTCCTCCTTTTCTCCTCTCCCTCCCTTCCAGTTTTCGTTCCTCCCCAACATTCTTCCCTATTTCCTTCTTTCCTCAACTTCCTTCCCTCAATACCTACCAACCCACCCACCCATCCACCCACCTACCCATTGTCTTCTCTCTTCCCTCCCTCCCCATTTTCCTCCCTTTCCTCCCTTTCTCTTCTCCCTCCCTCCCTGTTTCCGTCCCTCACCTTGGCCGTTTCGCGACTTCCCCCTTTGTGCGCGTCTCCCTTCGGCCTATCGATCCCCTCGGCCTCCGGGAGTTTACTGGCGGCCCTCATCTCCTTGAGGCCGATGGAGGCGTTTGGCGGTTTTGTTGCCAGGGTCCGGCTAATGGGTGCATTGTGCTTTTCGTGTGTTTTGGGTTGACTTTTTTTTTTTTTTTTTTTTGTTGGTGGGGGGGCGAGGGCATTTGAGTGTGATTGTGTTTTGTGTATGTGTGTCTGGGTGCGTGTTTGCGTGTTTTTTATGTGTGTGTGTGTGTGTGTACGCGTGTGTGTGTGTGTGTGTGTGTGTGATTGAGTACCTTATTGTGTGTGTGTTTGATTGTTTTTGCGCGTGTTCGAGTGCGTGTTTGTGTATGTTTTGGAATTTTGTGGTTCGGTCCTCGTGTGGTGGTTTCGCTCGTTAGTGTACGTTCAGCGTGATGGTGGTGATGGTGCTTCGTGTATGTATGTATGTATTCGAGGAAAGAGGGAGGAGCACGTGTGTATGTATGTATGTATGTATGTATGTGTGAATATATTTTCTTTCTTTCTTTTCTTTTTTTTTGGTTTGTCTATCACCTGTCTTTCTCTCTTTGTTTTGGGAACCTGTCTGTCTTGACGGTTGAAGGACAGCTAAAGAAAGGGTAGTCTTGCGGCGAGAGAAGTGAAGAAGAGGAGAAAGGAGAAGAAAGGAAAGGAGGAGGGAAGAGTAAGATTCCAAGGAAGGGGAGAGGAGGAAAGGAGAGCAGGGGAAAGAGGGAAGAAAAGTAATATTCCAGGTTTATTGGGAATGGGAAAACAGGGGGAGAGGGAGAACCTTTGGGTTGAAAGAGAGGGAGGAAAAGAGTTGGTGGGGGAGAAGTCGGGAGGAGAGGAGGGAGTGGAAAGGGGGAGCAGGTGTTGTGTAGAAGGAGTAACAGATGAAGGGGAAGGAAAAGCAGATGGGGAAAAGCTGCGTATTTGTGTGTGTGTGTGTGTGTGTGTGTGTGTGTGTGTGTGTGTGTGTGTGCGTGCTCGTGCGTGCGTGCGTGGAATGGAATAGAATGGAATGGAGTGGAGACGAGAGAAAAGATAGCAAGGAAGTGAGGAAAAACGAACGAGCACGAATTGGATGGCGGAGGGGAAGGGGGGTGGGGGTGGCAGCGTGGCCTGTGTGCTTGCTGATATTCTCTATTATTGAGTAGATCTGTTAGGGGAGAGAGAGAGCGGGAGTGGGCGAAAATAATATTGTATTAGGGGCGGTTATGGTGAGGGTTGATGGTGAGGGCGGACGGACGGTATGGTGCCTGCCTGATACAGATAACGTGCTTCATTTTTTGCTTTGTCGTATGTCTGCGGTGGGGGGGGGTAAGGGGAGGGGGCGAGCTGACATACCGGCCTATTGATTAGCGATGCACAATGTCCATCTAGCACTGATTGCAGCTAATGAGCGCCATTAAGGTATTGATTAGTGTGGGGGATATTGCCCCATCTCCCTCTCTCACCACCACCCCTCCCCCCATTCCCCTTCAAATGCTAATGGAAGTGTTGTAATTCAGAACGGTAGCTGTTATTTTTATAATTAAACTTTAGTGGAAATATACGCCCATAAATGGATAAATTCTACCTTGTTTGCACATGTTTCGCCCCTTCCCCCCCCCCATCTATCCCTTCACCCCCCCCTCTATCCCTCACCCCCACTGCACCGTCACGTGTGTTGTTATTAATGTTTCCGGGGTGGGGCAGAGGCGTAAAGGGGGGGGGGCAGTGATGGGGGACGGGGTATGGTAAGCGGGAAGGGGGGAGGGGGCAGGGGGGGAGGCTTAAGCAAGGGGCATAGTAAGAGGGAGGAGGGGAATGGGACAAGGGGAGCGGGTTGTTGGGGAAGGGGGGAGGGGTGCTGTCAGAATATACATTTCACTTTTTTCTCGAAGAGCGCTCAATGTAAAAGGCTTTTAAGCGGCATATGAAGCCTAATCGCTTAATTCCATTTGGCAGGGATTGTCTCCGCTTCCAAATGTTAGGGGCAGCGATGTAGGCATTTTCAAAATTGCTTTCGGGGATTGTTTCTGTTTTTGTGGCTGTTCCGTTTAGGATTTTTCCCCAAATCGGATTTGATATCCCCCCCCCTTTCTCTCTCTCTCTCTCTCTCTCTCTCTCTCTCTCTCTCTCTCTCTCTCTCTCTCTCTCTCTCTCTCGCCCCTGTCCTTTCCCCCTCCTTCCGACTCGCCTTTCTTTTCTCTCTGACCCCTTCTCTCTTTCTCCATCTTTCCTCCCTCCGCTCTGCCCCCGGCTGAAGTAGAGAGCGCCAAAGGCCGTGTCTCGCCTCCCCAGACGCGCCATCCCGCGCACGTTCCCGGCAGCTCCAGTTCCGCAGTTGGATTGAATTTTGGGCGATTTATATCGGCGCAGCGGAAGGCGGCGGCTCGCGTACCCAATGACCCTCGAGGTAGAGCCACGACGGACGCGGCTTCTGCCTTGGCCTATGGTGCTGTGTCCACTGATAGCACTCTGTCAGGTCGCTTGCGGTTTTTTCTAGTTTTTTTTTGTGTGTGTGTTTATTTGAAAATACTCTTTCTTTCTTGGGCCCTTTCACTGTTGAAAATGTATTGTACTTGTTTTATTTTTCTTGTTTTCAAAAAGTATGATTTGACATTGTGGGCATTTTTTAAATACATTCTTCTTTCTTTCTACACTCTCCTCCTCTTGCTCTTTTTTTCTTATCCTGACATTTCTTATCCTCTCCTCTCCTCCCTCCTCTCCTCCCTCCTCTCCTCTTTATTTCACACACTCGTTCCAGAGCTTCACGCAACGCCGACCTTCCCCGGTGACCTTCCCGTGACCTTCTCTGGCTTTTCTTCTCTGACCTTTTCTCTATTTTTAAATATTTTCTTTCTTCCACGTCACTGCACTTTATTTACATATCGACTGCAATCCAATACATTGGTGTTGCACCGGTGTTCAGCATTAAAGGGCTTCGATAAATTGCAACTTTGACCAAGAAGTAAAGGTCACGTTTTACTATTCAGGAGGCGGATTCATGCCAAAGTTATTGTGATGCGCTGATGTTCTTTCGATGCTATTAATTTGATTACCATCGCTGTTGAAATTGTGTGTTTCTTTGTTCATTAGTTTATGTATGTGTACTTGTATATACATTCGAATTGTGTAACCTCTCAAGTGAGCTCCTGCGGCCCTCCCCCCCACCCTCACCCCCACCAACGTCACTGTTTGTTTTGTACGAGAGAGATTGATGATGTTGCTGGAGAGAGAGGATGCAAAAAAAGTTGCATAATGAATTTCTTACACGGCTGTTTGGTGCACGAGCTATTAATAAGGCCACTTGTGCCTTGTATCTCGTGAATTATGAGGGAATTATGGAGTTATGCTCGGTAATTATCATGTGCTTTGCGATGCAACTTATTAATGCGAAGTGTGCATTACGAAATTGATTCTGCGCTTTTGATGATGGTAATGGGAATGATTATGCTTCTAGAATATATAATCAAGATAACAAAAGAATATTGTTTCGTTGAAATGTCGTCTTTCGAAGCATTATCTTTAAAATATGTTTATTATGTAATGCAACCCTGCACGTGTAACCCAACTCGGACCTTGTTTATTCCACTCTGGACAAAACAGATGTCATTCCTTTGAGAAACCTGGCATTAATCTTAAAATACACGCAAATACACAACAACACATGATGAAGAAATAGATAAATAGATAAATCTTTTCATAATTTGAATTAGCTTAGTCCTAAAGGGGCCTTGGCCTCGTTCGCTTTAGAGAGCGAGTTGAACAGAAGGAAATGTAGGATCAGGAGATTGTGGCGTAGGACCAAAATAGGGTAATTGTGGTGTAGGATTAGATTAAGGTGATTGTGGCGGAGGATCAGGATAAAGTGATTATGTTAATGTGCGGGCTTAGCGTTTTTTTTTTTTTTTACTGTTTACTGTTATCATATTATCATTATGATGATGATGATGATGGTTATTATTATTATTATTATTATTATTATTATTATTATTATTATTATTATTTTAGCTTCCCCTGACACTGTGGCTGGTATTCTTGTTTATTAATTTTCTGTTGCGCTCTCTCTCTCTCTCTCTCTCTCTCTCTCTCTCTCTCTCTCTCTCTCTCTCTCTCTCTCTCTCTCTCTCTCTCTCTCTCTCTCTCTCTCTCTCTCTCTCTCTTTCCTTCTTCTCTCTATCTCCCTCTCTCCCTCTCCCTCCCCCTATCTCTCCCTCTCTGCCCCACTCTCCCTCACCCGCTCTCCCTCTCCCTCTCCCTCTCTGTCCGTCTCCCCCCTCTTTCCCTCGATAGAGTAGAAGAATAGAGCTGTACCTCCGCGTGGCCGTGCATATAAATGAAATGATGAATAAACAAACGTGCATAACATATACGTTCGTGGGTTTGGAGCCACACCTAAGTTCACGCCTTTACGCCTGTGTGTGTATGTATGTTAAAGTAGATAGATAGATAGAGGGCTAGGCAGATAGACAAATAAATATATATATAGATAGATGGATAGATAGATAGATATATAGATGATGGGCAGATAGATTAACAGACAGAATGATTATATGATATCGGTGCATGTATAGCCTGCCTGCATTTATTCATGGGCGCATACATACATACATACAACACATATAATACATACAATACATGCATACGCACGTACGTACATACAGGAATATCACACACAGGAGGAAATAATTACAGAAGTCAGATTGATGGAAAATTCCGAGCATTACTGTCTTGTTGCATAACGCTGATGAGTTGCCATTTGTGGAAATGACTTTCGTTCTGTGCTTGAAGGGCGCTGTAAATGCGATCGTTGTGTAATATGTCTGAATAATAACTGTGGTTACAATGAAGATGGTGTTCGTATCATTATCGCCGTTAGTGCTGTTTTTGTTGTTATTGTTTTTGATGATGCTTTTGTTACTATTATTGTTATTTTAACTTTTCGTGTTGCTGTTAATGTTATTACTGTTATTAGTAATAATAATATTATTATCATTATAATAGTTATTAATGTTATTACTATAATAATGATAATAATAATAATAATAATAATAATAATAATAATAATAAATAATAATAATAATAATAATAATTGTAATCATTATTATTATTTTGATAATAAAATAATAATAATACTTGTTGTTGTCGTTATTATTATTTTTCATGCTATATTTGTTGTTGCCTCATCTTCATCGTCGGTATGATTAATTTCTTTGATACTGATAACCAAATCTAATCATTATATAATATTAATATCCTAATTATCAGAATTGTAGAGGGTTAGGCACAAGGTTATATCTTTCGACAAAAGTGAAGCGGAAACCTTAGAGTTGAATGCCACGAAATCTTAGCATCACTTTGGACGTTTCGTGTCGGAGTTGGGAGGTTTCGCGGGGAGACAGTGCTACCCATCGGGATTCATACCTGCGCTTACGAACACATGCGAGCTTACACGAGTGCACGCACGCGAGCTCGTGTGTGTGTGTGTGTGTGTGTTTGTGCTTGTGTTGCAATGTGCTAGATATGAAGAGGATACAACAAAAAAACAGACTAAGTAACTGATGTAGTCTGCAAATTTTAAACGAAGCAGGCAATATAAGAGAAACGTTTCAACGTTTCTGACAATATTCCTCATGAGGCATTAGCAACAAAATTTCGGTGTTATCGTCAGATTTCTAGTTCGTCTCTCGTTTTTTTTTTCTTTTTCTTTTTTCTTTCTTTCTTTCTCTCTTTCTTCACATAATGAGGGTTGGTGCGATGGAATATTCTACATCAATACAAACCACGAACAGGGTCTTGGAGTAAGTAATTACACTCTGCGGACCACTTACAATGCCGCTACTCATTTCCATATGAAATATGACTGATGAGCGTCTTCATTTTAAAGTTGCGAATAAAAAAGGCGAATAAAAATGCTGTCTTGTTTGTTGTACTTTTATTAATACGAGTCCATGGAGACGGATATATAGCTGCTCCACGTACGTAGCAGAGGGTCTTCACAGAGACGCCGAAGAGACCGACGAACCCTGACGACAAGTTTACGAGATGAGATGAGATGAGTTTAGAGCAAAGATGAAAAAAAGAAAACGAAGAACAAACACACACACACACACACACACACACACACACACACACACACACACACACACACACACACACACACACACACACACACACACACACACACACACACACACACACACTCTCTCATATATATATATATATATATATATATATATATATATATATATATATATATATATATATATATATATATATATATATATATATATATATATAATCATAAATAGATAACACAAACTGTGAGGGTTCTAGTTCTTCCCCCTCCTCTTTCCCCCTCCCCTTCCTCTTCCCCAGCATTCCCCATTCCCGATCCCCAACGCTAGCTATGTAAACACAGCCATATTCGGAGTGTAGAGACGATTTTGAAACCCCGTGAGTGAGGCTACCTGTGGATTGCAGTCGCCTCTTAACCCTGTTAGTGTGCCTTCGTTGCAATTGTGTCCCGGCGCTGACGATGGATGCTTGTCCAGATACTTGCTTTTAGGGTTTTGAATGGTTCTTCATTGTTTTTCTCTTTCATTTCTCACAAGAATATGATAATCGTATAGTAAAAAAGAAGGCAGATTAAGAGAGAGAGAGAGAGAGAGAGAGAGAGAGAGAGAGAGAGAGAGAGAGAGAGAGAGAGAGAGAGAGAGAGAGAGAGAGAGAGAGAGAGAGAGAGAGGGAGAGAGAGAGGGAGAGAGAGAGGGAGAGAGAGAGGGAGAGAGAGAGGGAGAGAGAGAGGGAGAGAGATTAGGAAGAAAGAAGAAAATGAGAGAAGGGAGAGGGAGAAGAACGTAATTTCAATGTTTTAACTTTAAAAATGGACGTGCACCGCATATATAGAACAAGGTACACGATGGTCGTATTATTAAAAGACACGCCGATAGTCGAGGTCAGAGGTCAGTGGGCCTTGAATCTCATCCCAGGGAATCTGCTCGGAATAATTTGGCCAGATTAACGATCTCCGAAGCTGCACAGAATGCCTAATTACTCATTTTAGATTGCTCTTCGGGTCAAGCTCCGCCACCCCCTCATCCCCCCCTCTCCCCTACCCACACCCACAATCCATGTGATCTTACCGTTAAGGATTAGTTAATGATATACATTGTAAAGGAGATTATCATTGCGAGCCGTTTTATGAGAGTAACATATAAAGGGATTACCATTAGCAGACATTATGTAAAAAGGATACGCGAAGTACACTGGTTGGCGGGGTACCGTAGCGGCCCCGTAGCTTTCATGTTTATAGAAGGGAAATGTGATGTTACGACTGTTTTATTATTGTCATTTCCTGTTTCCTCCGGTGTTGACGGCGACGGCGGTAGCTCAACCGCTCAAGGGTAATTAGGCCATGTGTATGCGCGTGAGAAAGACAAAGAGAGGGAATGAAGGAGAAGACACAAGGAGGGAAGGATGGGGAAGGCGGAGGGAGGGAGAAAGAGGGAAAGAGTGAAGACGGATATTGAAAGAGAAAGGGGGCAGGAAAAAGAGGGGGACAGAGGGAAGAAATGAAACAGAAAGATTAAAGGAAAGTATGGAAGAGAAGAAGAAGGAGCCAGAATTTCCTCTGTCCTGTGAATCGGTCTTCTGCACAACCGCCATGTTGTCCTTCGAATAAGAGCCCGATCTTCCTCTGTGCTTCTCGTGATACACGGACACGTAATATGTATCCGCGCCACCCTCGCTTCCTACATACGTGCCTCTTCACACACACGCACACGACATATTCAGCGGCGCTGAGCTCATCGACATTCGTCCCGCGTCCGTAATTGCTTCCGACGGTGTTTCGGGCGCGGTAACTCACTCGCGGGGACGGGACAGAGTGAAGGTTGGACGTCGGAGGGGGAGCGATCGCCTCTTGTCCGCCTTCTGCGACCCCGTCACCGCCATTAGAACAAACGCCCACCGAGCGGGAAGGCTCGTAATTGTCTCAGCGCCGCCCGCGGAATAATTGATGCGGCGGGCGGCATCGACAGCGAGGTGGTCTTAGTCAAACAAGGGCTTGTGCCGCTCCCCTTTACCTGCCTCCCCCTCCCCCTCCTCCCCTCGCTGATAAACGCATCCTGACCTCTTTGCCAACTGAAAGAGGACGTGATCTCCTGGGCGTGTAATTCTTGTTGACATAATAGCTTTCCTACTCTTTTAGCCCCACCCCCTCCCTCCTCTTTTTTTTCCTAGGTGTATCTATCTGTTGACTATTTTCTTTCTCTTCGTCCCGCTCTTCTTATGAAGCCATTCCCTCTTCTCTTCCTCTCTCTACCACAGTTTGATAGCCCTTCTGTCATCTCATTATTCCTCGTATCTTAAACAGAACAGATATTCACTTGATTAAAAGGAACAGGCAGACAGACAGACAGACAGACAGACAGACAGACAGACAGACAGACAGACAGACAGACAGACAGACAGACAGACAGACAGACAGACGAGGAGAGGGGGGAGTGAGCTGGGCAGTCAAGAGGCGGCAGCGAGAGCGAATGGATGGCGGACTTACTCGTTACTGAAAGAGATTATATCTAGTATGAATTATGTGTTTCTTGTTTATTTTTCTCGCAGTTTGGCGTTCGGGAAGAACATTTTCGTTTTTTCTTATTTATTCGAGAGATGAGATGCTGTGAAATGGCAAGTTCTCTCTTGCTTTTATTCATTGATTCGTTAATTTCTAATTATTCATTTTAAAACAAAAGCATAGAAGTTAAAGACTGAAAACGGTTCACAATAGTATTCCACTTACCGTAGAAAAAAATGTTTTAATTGCTAATATTCGCCGGGTCAACGTCACTCGCTCGACTGTTTGTTTACATTTCGACCAAGTCATCGTCAGCTGACCAGTCCCGCCATATCAACTGATGGCTTCCACAGTCAGCTGACAAACGACGAGAAGGCAATCCGGAAAGATGAGTGTTGTAATTATGTCGATTATTTCTATTAAGATGAGCTACACCAATATGGTAAGACGAGGAGAAAACTGATGAATGCGTCGTGATTAAGATTATGCGAGATTTGTCATTCGTGCTGAGATTCGGAGGTGACAGCAGTGAAAGATTCCAAAAGTTTTGGTCGACCGTTGTCCTAATGGGAGAAAAGGATAGGCGATGAGTAGCGAAAGAGAGTTAATGATTGTGAAAATCCTGAGTAAGTCGCTTTTCTGAAAATAGCACATAGGTAATTGAAACATTCTGCACAGTGAGCACGATTGCTTAGATTAAAGTGCACAGAAAAAGAGCGCAAAGGAAATCGTTAATTATGAAGAAAATGCAAATTAATGCAGCCTTCTGCATCGCGATCAAAAGGTTCATAAGGAAGATAAACTGCATCAGCTTTAATGGCGACGCTAAATCAACTTGACAGATCCTGTAGATATTACTACAGGATAACGATTAACATTTCTTACGGTAACGGGCGACGACAAGTAAATCCACCTTCCTTCGTTACAAGTTCATTTGCATAATAAGCTTGCGGAGGGGAGTTTTTTCTTTTTGTATAATGTAAGTAAGGAGATTTTGCTTGCTTAGTGCTCCAGAAAAAAGAAATATGATAGCCTCTCGTGTGGTTTAGGTCAATGCTTTGTCTGTCAAGATAATGGATTTTATTTATCATTTATTATCTTTTTAACAAGAAAGCGTTTTAGCTGTTTGTTTGTTTTTCCATTTTAGTCTCCTTCTTGATTAGTAGTAGTGATATCTGTTTTATGATTTTACTTTATTAACTTCGGCCAAAAGTACAGAAGGGGAAGAGTGAAGGAGGCAAAGAAGCAAAGTTGACAAGACAAGTGGCAAGGGAAGAGAAGAGGAGAGAGATTAAGTTGTTCGTTATGAAGGCAATATTTACGTCTTTCTCCTTCTATCCTTTGGCCTGTTCTTCTTCTCCCCTTCGTTCTCCTCCTCCTCGTTCTGCATGGCATCTTTGTCCTCTCTGAAGC
>NC_051395.1:13310144-13320144 GCF_015228065.2 Penaeus monodon | reverse complement strand
TACGGCTTAACTTAACTGTTTTCCTCTTTTTTCCCTCAGGTGAGTGTGGGCGAGTAGAAAGGGCGGCCTGGTTTCTGTGCCGGCGGAGTAAGTATTCGTATGAAGTTCCTAGGATTTGCAGTCTTCCTAAGTGCTGAGGGCTTAGTGTGACCAATACTTACAAACCCAATCTTTCAAGCCAGCGTGAAGGCGAAGAAATTAATGTCTTAAAATGTAGTATGCGATAGTGTGTACTTGTGATATATAGACAGTATACGTATTAACTACTAAATGTGTGGACTACCATATGTATAATCTAGAGTACCATCCGTGTGGCCTACCATAATCGTCGTGGGAAAGCGTGGTGTGGTTGTCCACGAATCAAGAATAAAATGCTACAGTACTCGCTGTGTGTTTACAAGCGAAGCAGGCTTGTTTGCGTTATACCCGAAGACAAGACAACCTCTAAGTATTGTTTGGCTGGTGGACTGTGTACGTCAATATGTGCGGTTTTACATTTTCTTTCGCGAGGAGAAGGAAAAGAGGAATAAGGGAGAGATGAGTATTGAGAAGAAGGAGAAAGAAACGGAGAGGAAGAGGGACAGGGAAAGGGAGAGATTGACTGGCTGACTGTGTGTATGTATATACGTTTTTGTGTGCACGTGTGAGTTCGAGTGTTGAAAGGGAGTAGATTCCAAACGGAAAAAAGGAAAAGATAGGGTGAAAGGGTGCAGCGAGAGTGAGGAGGAAGAGTGGACTGGCTTTTTTTATTTATTTCTGTTGATAACTTTTACGTTCTCATAAAGTTTAATGGACATGGGAGGTCAGCGCGTGTCCTTGCACCCTTTTTCTTTCCCTATTAGCCCCCCCCCTCTCTCTCTCTCTCTCTCTCTCTCTCTCTCTCTCTCTCTCTCTCTCTCTCTCTCTCTCTCTCTCTCTCTCTCTCTCTCTTCTCTCTCTCTCTCCTTTTCTCTCTCTCTCTCTCTCTCTTCTCTCTCTCCTCTCCCTCTCTCTCTCCCCCTCCTCTCCCTCCCTCCCCCCTCCCCCATCCCTCCCTCTTTCTTTCTCTTTCTTTCTGTGCGTCTGTATATGTGTGTGTGCGTGCATGTGTATGGGCGTGTGCGTTTGTGTGTATGCATGTATGTGTGTTTGTATGTATATATGTGTGTGTTCACGTACCTGCCCTTTCCCATTCCCTGTCTTGCAATCAACAATCTAGTTTCTCTATTCCCCTCCCTCTTCCAACCTTCTGTATCGTTCTGACCCCCTCCCCTCTGTACCCCCAGTCCCCCGTGCCCCCAATAACCCTCCCCCTCTCCCCAATAACCCCTCCCCCTCTCCCCAATAACCCCTCCCCCTCTCCCCAAGGACGCTACAGCAACAGGTACCGAGTCCTGCCTCCACCAAGCGGGCCGGAGGAGCTATGGCAGGCGAGAGGAAGGCCGGGCTTGGAGCGGAAAGCGAGATAAGGCGAGGATGTGGTGAGCCTCGCTCTCCCCGGCCTGTCCCGCTCGCTTTCTGTATCTCTCTGCGCTTCTCTTGTATCGGTTTCTCTCTCTTTCTGCCTCTCTGTCTCTCTTTCAGCCTCTCTTTCTGTCTCTCTCTCTCTCTCTCTCTCTCTCTCTCTCTCTCTCTCTCTCTCTCTCTCTCTCTCTCTCTCTCTCTCTTTATGCGTCGTTCTGTCTCTCTCTGTATCGGTTTTTCTCTCTTTATGCCTCTCTCTTTTTCTCTCTCGTCGGTCTCACTTCCTTTCAGCGCGTTAATCAGTTTGTCTTTATCTGTTATATTATTTGTTTATTAATACACATTTACACATACATACATATGCATGCGTATACGAGTATATAAACATACAGACATACACACACACACGCACACACACACACACACACACGCACGCACGCACACACACACACACACACACACACACACACACACACACACACACACACACACACACACACACACACTTGCGCCTCCGTATCCCACGTGTTTGTGTTTATGCCAACAAATGGGGCGAAAAACAATAATCACAACGAGAAACCTTCACCGTCTGTCGGGCTCACATTTACGCTCCAACATCAACCTTAAACATCAGCCTTTAAACATCAACATTGAACATGGACAAGAACCGTGTCATAACTCGGCCCAGTCGAGCTTAAATTGTCATTTACTCGGCAAGCATGACAAGTGAATGACAAAGAGTTCCATTTAAGCGGCAGAGGATGATAAAAGCTCTGGGCTGTCGAGCTTTCACAAGATCTGAATTTCATTTTCCCCAATTTGTCTTATGTTGTTTGTTTATTCGTTTACTTTATATGGTTATTATTATTATTATTATTATTATTATTATTATTATTATTATTATTGTTATTATTATGATTATGATTATGATTATGATTATTATTATTATTATTATTATTATTATTATTATTATTATTATTATTATTATTATTATTATATTATATATATATATATTATATATATATATATATTTTTTTTTTCCTTACGAAGTGGTTATGATATATGATGCTGACGTTTATTTATTTTAATCTTTATTTTTTATTCTCTTAAATGTTTATTTGTTTATTATATTTATCGAATTATATTTGTTTTACTATTGTTTTGGAGCAGGTAATGATGATATGAAATATTGATTTTTTTTCGACGGAATAGGCCTGGTTAGAAGAAAAACAGGATTGTACACTGACAAAGGCGGAGGCAGTGGCGACACAGGACTCCTGATTCCACCTCCCCCTCCCCCTTCCCCCTTCCCCCCATCCCCATCCCATCCCTTCTCATCCGCATCCTACCCCCCCCCCCCTCTCCATCTCTTCCCACCCTGAAATCGTCTGCAACCCCCCCCCTCCCCCAGCCTCACTCTCCTTCCTAGAAAGATTGACCCCTTCCCCCCCCCGTTCGGTTCAGGTGTCTTTTAAGTACTCTGGTATTTGTTTGTTGCTGTTTTTAGATGCGGTTTGGTATCTCCTTTTGTTTATAAGAGGGATTTATCTATCACTCCCTACCCCCTCCCCTCCTTTCTTTCTCTTCACGTTACATGTTTATTACTTGTTTTCTATGTGTTCTTTTCGCATCACGAAGCAACGGCAATAAAGACCACAACAGCAACAGCAGTAGTCCGGAGCAGTGAGGCGAACCCGAGTGAAGGCTTCCACGGGGGAGCCAGGAAGCATCGACGTCGCGTTCGGAGAGTAAATGTCGCTCTCAGTTGCCGTTGTTGTTGCTATTGTTGTTGTTAATATTGTTCTCCTTTTCCCCTCCCTTTTGCCTCCCTTATCCCTCCCTTTCCCTCCTTCCTCCTCCTCCTCCTTCTCCGCCTCCTCCTCCTCCTCCGCCTCCTCCTCCTCCTCCTCCTCCTCCGCCTCCCTCCTCCTCCTCCTCCTCCTCCTCCTCCTCCTCCTCCTCCTCCTTCCCCTTCCCCTCCCCCTCCCTCCCCCTCCTCCCTCCCCCTCCCCCTCCCCCCTCCCCCTCCCCCTGTATTAATGCAATATCACTCTTGCTTAGTATAAAGTATCCGTATACCCAGCACTTTATGGCAGCAAAGGCCTTTGCACAAACGCAACAAAAGGAAGGACGTGATAGTAAGAATAGATGAATAAATTAATAATATCGGATATAAACTAATCGCATTAGAAGGTTGATATGAATAAATGAACTAAGCATTAAAAAAGAGTCCATACTACTTCAGACATGAATAGGTAATACAAGACGCACCGGTGACGACGCATGTGAGATGATTGAGATGATCATGACTATATGATGACATGTATGAGTGATGATTGATAATGATAATGATAATGATAATGATGGTGATAATGATGGTGATGGTGATGGTGACGACGACGATGATGATTACGATGATGGCGACAACGACAGTGCCCGGTGCCAGTCCTTCGTCGGCGAATCGCGTCACGTCCCAAGGCGGCTCCGTGCGACCGGAATGCGTAAGTCGCGCGGAAGGATGCCCACGGAGCGTCCCCGGAACTCATTGCGCAAATGGCGGGGGTGGGGGTGGGGGGAGGCAGGAGGGCGCGGGGTGGCCATTTGTTGCATAAGCTTCGAAGGCAGAGGGCGTGGAGATGCAACATTTGTTAGATTTTTTTCTTTTATCTTTTTATTATTTTGTTTCCAATTTAGCGTTCTCATTGTTGGTTCTATTATGTCTGTTTTGCTGTTGCCTTTATGCTTTTTTTCATATATCATCACTATGTCATCGTATATTTTTGCTGCTAAATATCACTAATATTTTTTTTCATACTTGTCCATGCTTATCTTCGAATGCCTGAACGACTGCCAATCATTCACAGCATGTTATAACACAGTCCGGTGATAATCTGTAGATTTACGATCTCGCGTCTCGGTATTCGGATCATGTACGATAGGCAAGTTGGGAAAAGGAGAGGAGAGAGATAGAGAAAGAGTGATAACAAAAGGGAGAGAAAAGGAGGAAGGGAGAGAAGGAGAGTCGGATGAAGAAATAGAGACAGAGAGGAACAGAGATGAAGACGAGACAGACAGACGAGCAGACGACAGAAGAAAGAGGGAGAGAAGAAGCAGGGAGGAGAGACAGACAGACGACGACAGACAGACAGACAGACAGACAGACAGACAGACAGACAGACAGACAGACAGAGACAGAGGCAGAGAGATCCTACGGCAGGTAGAGAGCAAGAGGTCCTCGGCGTTCACGAGACGGGACATGGAGTAGTCCTGATCTCGGTGATTGAATTGTTGCCGGCGTAGGATCTCGCCCATACATCACCGGGACGACATGTGGGCGGGGAGGAAGGAGGGAGGGTCCTAGGGGTGGGTGTGGAGGGTATTCTCCACACCTTCCCTCATGGCTAGTTGGGTAGGCCTATTATTATGGGATGCGTGTGAGGAGGGAGAAGGAGAGGGAGAGAGAGAGGGAGGGAGAGAGGGAGAGGGAGGAGGAGAGAGGGAGGGTAGAGAGAGGGAGAGGGAGAGGGAGAGAGGGAGGGAGGGAGGGGAGAGGGGAGAGAAAAGAGAGAGGGGGAGGGAAGAGAGAGAGAGGGGGGGAGGGGAGAGAGAGGGAGGGAGAGAGGGAGGAGGGAGAGGGAGGGAGGGAGAGGGGAGAGAGAGAGAGGAGAGAGAGAGAGAGAGAGAGAGAGAAGGAGGGAGAGAGAAGGAAGAGAGAGAGAAGAAGGAGAGAGAGAGAAAGGGGGGAGGAAGGGAGGAAAGAGGGAGAGAAGGAGAGAAGAGAGAGAGGGAGAGGGAGGAGGGGAGAGAGAGAGGGGAGAAGAAGAAAGAAAGAGGGGGGGGAGAAAGGAGGGAGAGAGAGAGAGAGAGAGGGAGAGAGGAAAAGGAAGGAGGGGGGAGAAAAAGGGGGAGAGGGAAAGAAAAAGGGGAGGGGAAAAAGAAGGGGGGAGGGAAAAAAGAAGGAAAGGGAAGAGGAGGGGGTTGGAAAGGGGAAAAAGGGGAAAAAGGGGGGAGGAAGGGGGGGGGGGAGTTGGGAAAAAAGCCAGGATTTCGAGGTGGGGTAAAAAAAGGGTAGGGGAAAAAAGGATCAAAGGAAAAAAGGGGGGGGGAAAGGAAGATTTTAATCCGGGGGAAAGGGAAAGACTACATGGACCCCGGCAAAGGCGAGGGCGACCCCGCATGGACCCCAGCGCAGGCCAGCCACGGGATCAACAGCAGACTTGATAGCTGGCGACTCCTATGTTATTATCATGCAGATAAGCTTCACGGGGTGTGAGAGGACAAGGCCAGTGAGGGGGGAGGGCTGCGTGCTGCTCACTTTATGATGGCGGATAACATCGGCGGCGGCGGCGGCGCTACGGGTCAGAATGGCCTGGCAAGGAGTACGGTGCTGGTGCGTCTGTTTGCGCTGTGGCCTGGTTGGGGGAGGGGCGTGGGGAGAGGTCCCCCTTGGCTCTGACGAAGCCACGACGTCTTCGTCTTAGTAATTACCATCATCGTCATCTCTGTCATAGTCATCACTACCATTGGTTTCATTATCTCTAGCGCCACCCGTCATTACCACCACGACATCCATCGGGAGCACCGGCAGCCATACCTGTACGAATCTCTCCATTCTTTTTTTCGATAACGATTCTCTTTCTCCATACTTTAATGCCCAAATCTTCCCTAAATTTCTTCTTTTCTTCTCTTCTTTCTTTTTTTCAGCACACATTTTGTTCTCTCCTCTCTTCACCCTCTCCTGTTTTTCTTCATCTCCTCCCTCTTACCACTCTCCTCCCATGCCTCCTGTTTTCCACCCCCTCTTCCTCTGTTCCCTCTCGTGCTGTTCTCCTCCTACTCCCCCTTTTCCCAATGTTCCCTCTTTTCCCACTCTCTTTTTCCCCCTCTTCTCTTCACTCTCCTCCCCCTTCTCCCTACTCTCCTCCTTCTCAACCCACTCTCCTCTCTCCTCCTCTTTACCCCCCCCCCTCCCCTCTCTCCATTCTCCCCCTCTCCTCTCCCACCCCCATTGGTTCCCCAACATGCCTCCTCCATCCATATCAGGCCTGGAAAGACAGCGAGAGATCGGTTACACTCCGTTGTTTGTTTATATGCGCGATTTGAATGGCCATTATAGGTTGTTCGGCTCGTTGGGGTCCGGGATATCTCCATAGAGATCGAGGCGAGCGTTCTTGTTTTATTTATCATGCCGCGACGGGGCCATGGCGGCTCGTGACGCGATCTCTTGAATGTGAAGAAGCTCGTGAGTAGGATGTATGGGAGAGCAACGTGCCATTGAGATGTTGCACAAGAGTATGGCTTGATATGTGATACTTTTCCCGCGCACGAACGAAAGATTATAATTGTGGGCTCCGTGAGCGAGCAAGGGGTGGGGAGGCAGGAGTGATAAATGAAGAAAGGCAGAGGGAAATGAAAGAAAGAAATGTGTAAGAGGCGAGGATGAGTGTAAAAGAAAGAGATAGAGGGAAGGAAGGAAGGAAGGAAGGCAGATAAAGTGGGAAGGAAAGAGAGCGAGGAATGGAGGGAGGCAAAAACAGGGAAGAAGGGAACGAAGGAGGGGAGGAAGGGAGGGAGGAGAGAGATGGAGAGAGTGAGGGAGATGGAGAGAGTGAGGGAGATGGAGAGAGTGAGGGAGATGGAGAGAGTGAGGGAGATGGAGAGAGTGAGAGAGATGGAGAGAATGAGGGAGATGGAGAGAATGAGGGAGATGGAGAGGTAGAAGAGGAGAGTGTGAGGTGAGTGGAGAGAGTGAGGGGAGATGGAGTGAGAGTGGAGAGGAGGGTGAGAGAGTGAGAGTGAGAGAGAGAAGAGAGAGAGAGAGAGAGAGAGAGAGAGAGGCCGACAGGGATATCAGCTGATTAAGGTCATCACGGTACCCTGATTGATCATGGCACACTGTGGAAACCGAATAGGGTCCGCCCTGACCTGTTGCTGCTAGGCCTATTTCTCAGACCTGCGTTCCCCGCGCTGTTTCACCTGTTGTAGGCTCTGTAACTCGCGTGTGTAAAACTCTCCTGCCGTGCACGCCCGCCCTTTTGTAAAGCAAGCCTCAAGTCACTTGTTTTATGTTCACCCGTTCTACATATACCAATGTTATATTTTCTCCCTCACCTGCGATTATAAATCTCTTCCCCGGGCGACCCGAACAAAACCGCTCAAAGCCGTAATCACAAAAAGAAGTTTAAAAAGTGCCAAAGCCCTAATTATTCACCGTTCTTATTGATGTAATATTTTATGCATATAACAGGTAGACGCTGATACATTTTGGCTTGCTCTACACAGTGCCTGCGACCGCTTTAACGTGTTGCCAGATGTAGTTGTAGTCGGATGCGATGGTGTTGTGTGACAAAGAGGGTGTAGTGGTATGGTGCTCCAGCGGTGGCAGTGGCAGTGGTGGTCGCCCCGCTCAAGGGTGATGGAGTGGGCCAGGTAATTACACGTGTACCTGTTGTGATGATGATATCCTCTGTACCACCAGCACCCTGGGGGGCACCCCAAGGTACACTGGGCTGCCGGGAGCTTGAGGGAGATGGGAAGTGGAGACAAAAGCAGAAGGAGAGATTGGGAAAAAGGAGAGGGAGAGATAGAGAGAATGGGAGAAGGAAAGAGAAAGTGAGAAGGAGAGAGGGATGTAGGGAAATGAAGAGAGAGAGAGAGAGAGAGAGAGAGAGAGAGAGAGAGAGAGAGAGAGAGAGAGAGAGAGAGAGAGAGAGAGAGAGATGAAAAGAAAAAAGGAAGAAAAAGAAAATAAGAAGGAGGGGAAAAGAGAGAGAGAGAGTGAGACGGAGAAAGGGAGAGTGAGAGGGGGAGAGAATGAATAAGAAAGAGAGAGAAAAGAAGTAGAAGGAGAGTGACGGAGTGGGGGGGGGGAGGATTCCAAGAATCCCCAGGGAGACGCGAAGGTTTAATGCCTTCGTGAACTTGATCTTTTGGCTTGTGGTGATTAAGAGGAATAGCCTATTGTGATTAATGGTTGTCTTCGCAGGAAAATGTAAGGGAAGCTGTATGCACCTGTGCTTGCTCATGCATATTCACTCAGACATGTGTTCGCGCATCGAGACAGAAGGAGAGAGGGAGAGGGTGAGAGAGAGAGAGAGATAGGTGGGGATGGAGGGAGAGAGAGAATGGGAATGAGAAAGAGAGAGATATGGAGAAAGATAGAGTTAAAGAGAAAGAACGAGGGGAGGAGAAAGAGGGAAAGAGAGAGAGGAAGAAAGAGGAAAGGAGAGAGAGGAAGAAAAAGAAAAGGAGAGAGAGGGAGAAAGAAGAAAGGAGAGATAGGGAGAAAGATGAAAGGAGAGAGAGGGAGAAAGAAGAAAGGAGAGAGAGGGAGAAAGATGAAAGGAGGGAGAGGGAGAACGAGGAAAGGAGGGGGAAGAGGAAAAGGAAGGGAAAGGAAAGGGAGAGGGAGAAGAGGAAAGGAGGGAGAGAGAGAGAGAGAGAGAGTATACCGAGGCCTCGAAGATTTGAAAAGCACGGCAGTTGTGGTCATGCAGTCAATGTCAGAAATTTCGGGTTTGTCATTTACAGAGGGCGGTAGGCTGGGGGGTGGGGGGGGAGGAGTCGACTTGCAGCAGATGAGGGAAAGGAAGTGGCATCTTGACCCTTGTGGTGGGAACGTTTAAGGGCGTTTTTTATCGACGAAATGTCTGGTGCAAAACGGCGTTTAGTGTTGGGTTACTCTAGGTCGAGGGAGGACGCTTGCGGTCGCGGCGGCGTGCGGTTTCTCGGAATGCGTGCGTGCGTGTGTGCGTGAGGGTTTGCGTCCTGCAGAAGGAGGAAGGAGAGAGAGGGAGAGAAAGGGCACAAGAGGAGGGAGTGGGATGGGTAGAGGGAGGGAGAGAAAGGGAGTGATAAAAGAAGGGAGTGAGATGAGAAAAGGGAGGGGGAGGAAGGGAATGATGAGAGGAGGGAGTGGGATGCTGAGAGAGAGGAGCGAAGGAAAGAGAGTGGAGAGAAAGGGAAAAAGAATGAAAGTGAGAGGATAGAAGAGACACCAAGAGAAGGAGGGAAACAGGGAATAAAGCACAGAGAGAGATAAAAAAAAATACATACGTAGAAACACAGGCAACGACGACAATTAGACTAATACAGACGCAAAGAAATAAAGAAATCAAAGGACGTCAAAGAAGCTCGTGTGTAAGAAGCCTCAGAAGCCACCGAAAGGGGAAGCCATTCGCTATGGGAGAACGGAGGAGAGAAGTTCCTTATACCTGGCGCTCGTGTTGCATTCGACGTTGAATACTATTTGCAAAGGAAATCCAGTTAATTCGAGGACGTACTGGGAAATCATAGAGGTGTTTTTTGCTGTTAAGGATATACTTATGTGTACTAATCTGTTGTGTCATCTGTTGCATGCGTCTACATGTTTATGTATATGTAGGTATGTTTATGTATGTATATGTGCGTGCGTGTGTGTGTGTGTGTTTGTTTGTTTGTTTGTTTGTTTGTTTGTTTTTGGTTTTTGTTTTTTTTTTGGTTATTGTAATATATATATAAAAGGGAAAAAAATTTTATATTAATAATATTTAAAATAGATATATAATTAATACACAAC
>NC_051395.1:13293324-13310044 GCF_015228065.2 Penaeus monodon | reverse complement strand
GTAAAAGAGTCGTAAACAAAACAAAAACAAACAAAATCACGACGGAAACTGAGTCCCTCGCTTAAACTCCGACGCAAGCAGTGGTGGTGGTCGTGCGTGTCGCTTCGCAGGTGGTCGTGCGGGCTCTCGGAGTACGTCGCTGCTCTTTACTCGTTTGTTTTTGTTGGTGTGTCTCTCGGGTGTCCTTGTTTGCATGGTCGGTGAGGCATGCGTTTGTTTGTGCCTGTGAGCCTCCCGTGGCGATGTCGATGCCGTTCGAATTTTGGAATGGCATGGCGTGTTGCCAGGAAGAACATTTAAGTTGTTGAGGAAAGAAGAAGGAGAGGAAGGGTGGCATAGGGAGTGGGAAAGAAATGGGGAAAAGGAGAGGAAAATTTACTTTAGAGAGAGAAGAGAAAGGAGAAAGAGAATGGGTATCAAAAATATATTGGACTGATGTCGCAATTTACTGGAGAGCTTCATTAGATGTTGCTTCTTGTGCTGAACGAGGCATGAGTAGTTGGCAGTACGTGTTGCCATCTGCGAGGGGGAGAACAAAACCTGTCAGATGGTGCTGTTTGGCCACCTGATGAAGAGCTGTCAGATGGTACGTGTTGCCAGGTTGTCCGAGGCGCTTGTCAGATCGTGTGCAACCGGATCAGCACCTGCGAGAGAGCTTTTGTTTGCCTCGACCGGGGGCGACATACAGATATGTGGTCCTTCTGAGCCAGATACATGTAGACTCACAGTGCATTCAGTCGTAGGGAGCCTTTTTGTATTCTAATCAACTGACTGTTAATACTTATGTTACTTGCATTTTGAGCTTTTTAAGACTTTTTTTTGATTTTTTAATACGTACTGCTTTCCACATACTCCGATTAACGAATCGGACTATCCCAGTATCCTTGTCAGTTCTCGTCAATGGCATCATCATCACTATCATCATCATTACTATCATTTTCACCATCCTCCTAATCACCACCATTATAACCCTCCTCATCGTCATCTTTTTTTTTCGTTCCTGACATTGGACGGAGTGTATATCCTTCGCTAAAATTCCCTGCCTCGTGAGGAACCGTCTCGCTCAGCCATTCGGACCAAGAACGGCCGTCGATCGCGCCCTTGCTTTAGGATTCTCCTGCCGACGCCTCCTCTGCCGTCGCCGCCCGCTCCGCGTTCACGGAGGCTGGGAGGCGGGAGGAAAGGGGAGCGTGTGGCCGTGAATGAGGGAGAGGGAGCGAGTTAGGGAATGAGTTAGGGAGTAAGTGAGAGAGAGGAAGAAAGAAAGAAAGAAAAGAGAGAGAAAAAGGAGGGAGTGGGGGATAACTTACGTGTCTGCCGTTGTCATGTCTTAATTAATTGGTTTCAACCCCGAAGCTTGTTTTGGAAAGTGAAGGAAGAAAAACATCGAAGGGAAAAAAAGGAGTAACTGCCTGTTGCAATGTCCGTTTTGCCCGTGGCGGAGTGACTGACCCGATCAAGGAGACGGCCTCTCCTTCTCCGCATCTTCTTGCTCATCTTATTATTGTTATCCTTATGGCCAGTGTATGATTCGTTTCTCTCTTCTTGTCACCTAATAAGTTACTGCCTGATCTGTTCTATATCATCAGCGCTATATTCATTTTCGTTACCATCATCTTCACCACCACCACCACCACCATCACCATCACCACCACCTACACGCCCTCTATCAATGTCACCATCACATCATCATCATCATCATCACAATTATATCTTTTATCACATATGGTTCTGATTACGTTTTATTTCAATCATCCAGTCATAGGTATATTTTCTCAGTTATTTTGCGCTATTTTCTTTATATCTTCTTTTTCTCTTCATCACCCAATCCGCCGGCAGTCCTCACGCCTCGTGTTTTGCCTCTTCAGCCTGCCCTTTCTTGACCTTTCTCTTTCGGTGTCGTATTCCTGTCGTTTCTTTCTTTTTTACTGTCTACTCTTGTTGTCTTTGTGTTTTTTTCTCTCTCTTCTATTTTCTTTTCAACTCTTCTTTTCCTTTCTATTCTATTCTCGCATCTCCTCTCCTCTCCTCTCCTCTCTCTCTCTCTCTCTCTCTCTCTCTCTCTCTCTCTCTCTCTCCTCTCTCTCCTCGCTTCTCTCTTCTCTTTCTTTCTCCTCTTTCTCTTTCTTTTTCTCTTTCTCCCTCCCTCCTCCCTCCCCTCCCTCCTCCCCCCTCCCCCCTCCCTCCCTCCCTCCCTCCTTCCCTCCTCTCCCTCCTCCCTCCCTCCCTCCCTCTCTCCCTCTCTCCCTCCTCCCTATCCCCTTCCTCACTTTCCCTTCTCCCTTCTGACCTTCCCCCTCGTCTTCCCCCTCTCCTTTCCATCGAACTGCTATAATTATGCAAACTGGACACCAGACAAATATTAATATGAATTGTCAGCACTAACGAATGTCACATTAGACGCTTGCTAATAACAACATTCAAATTCAAAGCAAGGGCAGCCTTCTGACCATGTATGTCATTCTTATACGTGCACTCTGCGCCGTTACAACAGTCGACTCCTAGAATATATTTCTGCATTTCCTCATCGATTGAAGAATCGAAAGATTTGCTTTAGTTATATTAATTTCATTTTCCTACTCGCTACACCTTCTGGGCATTAACAATAATTGAATAGAATAATCTTATTCGCATTTTCTTACCCCTCCCCCATACCCGTCTTTCTTGCATATCAAGGGTGCAGAATCGGGTGCCAAGCGTGCGTAAGACGTGTGGATGAGTACCCTGTCCCTTGCCACTGACTGGGAGAACCGGTGTTGGGTGGGAATCGTACCCACGCGATGCAGTCGAACCGGCGGTCGGGTACTGCGAGGAAGGTCGTCTTCCGTCACGTGGTCGTCTTAAGTTTAGATTGGTTGTTTGGTTTTCTTTTTTATTGTTTTCGTTTTTATTTTTTTTTATTTTATTAGAGGTAGATTGGATTTTGTCGATGATTAGGTCTCGTTATTTATGGTTGAAGGATTTTGATAAAGGTATATCTTAATACATAGGTTTGCAAATAGGTGAGGTAGGCCTTAGTATTTTAGAAGAAACGTCACATTCGGCTCTATAGCCGCTGTTTCTCGCGGGCTGTGGCTTTCTGGCTTAAGGTCAATTCCGTATTGGCGCTTATTTTACCCAGTTGTATTGATCCTAAAACTTTATTACAGAACTTTAAAACCTTATTTATTTTCTTACAAATATTATTTTCCCCTTGCTCTAAAACAGTCATATTCTGCAATTCTCTATCTTGGCCGTCGTGTCCTTTCCTGCGTCGCCTCCTACTCCTCCCTCCTCCTCCTCCTCCTCCTCCTCCTCCTCCTTCTCCTTCTCCCCCTTTCCTTCTCCTCCTCCTCCTCCTCCTCCTCCTCTCCTCCTCCCTCCTCCTCCTCCTCCTCCTCCTCCTCCTCCTCCTCCTCCTCCTCCTCCTCCTCCTTCCTCTCTCTCCACCATCTCCATTATCTGTTGACTCGCCTTTTCTCCTTCGTGTTTACTCTCCACTTGCAGCTACGCGGACCCGGGGTCTTCCATTCTCGGCTATAGAGCGGGGAAACTAGGCCAGAGAAGCATGTTTCATAAAAGCGGGAGGCGACTTTTACACGAGGGAAATCTCAGTTTTTTTTCTTCTTTTTTTTTCTAAAGAATGGGTGGAGGGGTAGGGACGAGGGAAGAAAGAAGAAGGAAGAAGGAAGGATGATGATGATGGTGGTAGTGTTGGTGATAAAGGGGAAGATGATGATTCAACTCCACGTTTTGTGCTTTTTAACTTCCGTGTTTTTTTCTTGTTGGTTATGTCTGGGAGCCTTTTTTTTTCTTTTTTCTTTATTCATGCATATAGAGACAGAGACAGGGGGAGGGAAAGGGAGAGAGTTACGCGATATACAAACATAGAAATCAAAAGTTCTCTCATTCAACATCAAAATTTCCTGTCAAAGGCGTCGAAAGCCTCCCAAGCAAGCGAGCGGGCGAGTCGGGAGGAAGTGTGTCGGCGCGAAGGAGTGTCGGACTCAACGGCAAGCGACACAGGGACGTCACACCCAAGTGTTTGTGATGCTGTAGTTATCGCCGCGGAGGCCACAGCAGGCGAGGATGCTTTCAGTGGAATGCTACCCTTTTTTAGGTGTGTGTTTCCCTATAGTCTCTTTCCATCCCTCCCTTCCCTCCATTCCCTCCCTCTTCCTCACCCTCACCCTCTCCCCCCTCCTTCTCTTCCCCCTCCCTCTTTCTCTCTCTCTCTCTGTTCCTCTTCCTCTTCCTCTGCATCACCAAGGTATCTTCCGCGTGCTAAAGACACCTGTTTTATTAGCCGTAATTCTACCCTTTTTCCACCTTCCCTCTTTCGTCTTTTCGTGCTCTCTCCCTCTCTCTCTCTCTCTCTCTCTCTCTCTCTCTCTCTCTCTCTCTCTCTCTCTCTCTCTCTCTCTCTCTTCTCTTTCTTCTCTTTTCTCTTCTTCTCTCTCTCTCTCTCTCTCTCTCTCTCTCTCTCTCTCTCTCTCTCTCTCTCTCTCTCTTCTCTCTCTCTCTCTTCATCTCTCTCTCTCGCCATTAGTCCGTTCCTTCATGCGTTATGGTGCTGACTTTATATTGCGTTTCCTTTGGACTTATTATTAGCCATCTTTGTCTTCGTTCGCCCTCTTCTTCCTCCCCTTTATCTGATTTCCTTTCTATTCTCCTGCTCGTCAGATAATTAACCTGATCCATCCTGAAGTTTCTAAGGTTTGCTCCCAAGTATAGACGTGACGTAGGAGCGGGCGTGGGCGTGGCGACCTGTTCAACCCCCCCCCATTCCCCTCCTCTCCCTCCATCCCCTCCCACCCCTTTTCTCTGCTTCCCTTGCCTTCCCTTCTTCCATCCCTGTCCCTGTCAGCTGACAAGGCAGAAGGGCGGGGTCCTGCCTGCCCGAGCTGCTTGGAACCCTGTAAAGTGTAGGAAATATGGAAGGGCAGAGGAGATAAAATCCGTCAGCCGCCCTCTGTTGTGGTTGTTATTGTCACCGTTGTTAGGCCTGCGCCGCACTGATTAGGCTGCCCGTTGGGGGCGGGGTGTGAGGGAAGGGGCGCGTGGAAACATGAGATATCGATGTTGATATCTACGCCTCCTTTTTATGTCCTCTCTCTGTTTTTCTCTCTCTCTCTTTTTTTCCCCCCCCCCCTCTCTCTCTCTCTCTCTCTCTCTCTCTCTCTCTCTCTCTCTCTTCCTCCCTCCCTCCCATTCCCCTTCTTTCTCACTCTCCCTTCATCCCCTCCCCCCCTCCCCCTCCCCGTGCCTCCTCTTCCTCCCTGTTTGGCTATGGGGGCGAATCCACTTGTTAAGAAGCCTCTCCGCTTTAAGACGCGTGGTGTGGGTTTCTCGGCCGCGTTGATGTCTCGTGGAAGGTGTAGCCTTTACCTAGCACGAGATTTGTAAGGTTTAGTGGTTGTTGGAGGCGCGTCGGTGCGTGGGATAAGGGATTGACTTCTTATTTAGTTATTCTGCCGTTGTTGGTGGTGGTGTTTTGTTGTTCGTCTCGCAGCACTGGACCTTCTGTCGTTGTTGTTTTTTCTTTCTCTCTCAGACACTGATATTTTTAACGAGAGAGTTTTAAGAGAGATGTATGTAAATGTTGTTACAAAAAAACAAACTTGTATTTTTGAAGTTGGAATTTTTATAGATGACCTTCAGGTTTCTATTTCTTGCAAACAATAGCGTTCGAAAGGGACCGAGTCGTCCGGGAGCTGATACTGCAACCAAGGCTTCATATTCGCTTACATATTTGCATCATACTCCCACGTTCATCATGGTTTAGGAGATGATGACCTACACTCGGTGTGATTTAAGAGTTGATGACCTTTTTATGACTGCCAAGCGCTCGTGTTTAAATAGTCTCATCGAGTTGCACTAAAACTTTATGATTCCTAATTGTTTTGGACATTCTAGGGGGCCACCCCTTCCTCGACCAAACCCCTCTGTTGTAGCCGTGTGAAGGGTCTTGTTATAAATCGCGTCTTTAAATGCGATATCCCTCTCTGGCGCTTTGTTTTGGGGGTTAGATTTTTTGCAATTTGTGTTTGGAGCGTTTGAATTCTTCCGCGTGGACGCCAGTTGAGAGGAGCAGGAGCTGACACAGAGACCCTTTTCTTGGTCTTGTTTGGATGGAAGATAACGGACTTTTATCCATCTCCCTCTTTCGCTCGCTCACTTTGGGGATATCGCGGAAACTAATGGTTGGAAATGGCTTTGATTGATAGTTAGAAGATAGCATTATTATTAAGGCATCAATCATCCGTGGTAGACCGATCACTCTCCGAACAAAACTAAACAGATAAAGAAAGAATGGGAATAAAGAAGGAGAATATAAAACGTTCTTAAGAAACCCTCTCGTCGAAGCCACCAAAGTCGCTATCGCCTTTTACGAGCTTTTATGAAGGAAACGAAGGCAGCTGCATCTTTACCAGTTTTCTACATAATTATTCCAGCGGATTCGCCTCATTAGCGTGTTTCCAGAGGCGTTTTTTTAATGTCTCTCTTTCTCTCCGACGTTTAGTGAACTGTAAACCGAATTGCTTGGGAAATTCGTGCAATTGATTTCTTATCTTCACCGGATCTAATCGCCATGATTGCTTGACTATTAAAGTGCAGTTAGGGAAGCGAGAGAAGAGGAAGAAGACAAGGAAGAGGAGACTGAATATGCAAAAATAATAATGCTAATGATGGAAAGAGTAGCTCGCTCATACCGGGTGAAGCCTGAGAGCGAGGCGGCACCAAGGCTCGTGACGCCGCTCCCCCAACGATCACACACCAGCGTCTAAAACTCCTCGTTCTCCTCCTCAGCACGTTCTCGTAATGACGCTCGTTAAGGTGGTGCGAATTACTGCGCCTGCTGCGTGCACGTTCGCATGGCGTCACGCTCGGCTCGTTCGCTGCCCACACCCGCGATCTCGACCGACCGATCAGACCGGCTAGAGGGAATGATTACTTCTTGTTTCGTTTTGACGGTTCGATTTTAATTGTGCAATTATGGAGTGCTTTGAAGAGTATGTAAAGAGGGACAGAAAGAGGAGGAAGAAAAGGAGGAGGAGAAATGTTTGGTTTGTGCTTTTTCTCCAAGCAGTTCTTGAGAAACTTTTAGTGGTACTTGAGCAGAATGAATGAAAAATTCTTCGTCTTCGTACTCGGTCTCGACCATCCGTCTTTTCGGACTTTCTTTCCACCTCTCCTTTCCCTTCTTCTTTACTTCCACTTCCTCCTTTTCCCCCTTCTCTTTCTCTTTTTAGCTTTCTTCTTCGCTTCCTCCTCCTCTTACCCCTCCCCTCTCTCCTCTCCACCTCCCTTTTTGCCTTCTTCTTCTTCTTCTTCTCCTTCTTCATCTCCTCCTCATCCTCTACCTCATTTTCTTCCTTCCTCTTCCTCATTCTCATCCTCCTCCCTTTTCCTCCTCTTCTCTTTACCTTCCCTCCCGCTTTTTCACCAGCCCATCCCTCCCTTCCCCCTCCCTCCCCCTCCCCTGTGCTCGTGATCGGGCGTAAAGGCACCAGAAGAGACGTTCGGTTCCGTTCCTCGTGGCGTTCGCACGTGACCCGCAGCGGACCCGGTCGGCCGAAACTCGCACGTCGCGGGGACTTTTTGCAGTTTCCACTTGGTCACCGTATTCATACGCACACATTCGCGCACGAACACGCCCCTACACACACACATGAAGTTGATATAATTATATTTTCTTTACACACGCACACACTAACATACATACGCTCGCACGTATGCATGCACGCGCACGCCACGCACGCACGCACGCATGCATGCATGCACATGCACACACACACACACACACACACACACACACACACACACACACACACACACACACACACACACACACACACACACACACACACACACACACACACACACCAAATGCACAGACTCATTCACAGGTACGGGCTTCCACTTAGACATTTGTGTAATTGTAGTTTTCGTAAGACCTATTGATTGCACCTAAGTCTGTTGGGACAGCTGTGTTGAATTCTCTCTCTCTCTCTCTCTCTCTCTCTCTCTCTCTCTCTCTCTCTCTCTCTCTCTCTCTCTCTCTCTCTCTCTCTCTCTCTCTCTCTCTCTCTCTCCCTCCCTCCCTCCCTCCCTCCCTCTCTCTCTCCTCTCACTCTCACTCTCACTCTTCTCCCTCCTCCCCCAACCCCGCTGTCTTAATAAACTTAATAAGCAAATCTCTCTCACTCTCTTAAATAAAGCTGAAGTATGATTACTATATTTCTTACAAATAGGCTAATCAATTAGTAATCGCTCTTTTATCCCAAATTACCCGCCTTTCAATTCTGTCATTTTTATTACCCGTCTTTTCTCTTTGCAGGTGAGTGTCGCGGTGCGCAGCCTCGTCCGCGCAGTCCTCTCGGCGGTAAAGTAGTCCCTTTTCATAACGGGTTCTGATTGTGGTTATCTTGCCCATTCAGCTTTTGTTTTCGATGTCTCTTTTCTTCTCTTGTTCCTTTTACTACTTTGTTCGGATTTTTTGTCTCCGGTTTTTATGAGTCGTTATTATTTCATCGCTTACCAAAGCTGGTCTTTTATCTTCTTTTCCTTTCATTTTTTTAATTCCCGGTGCTGCTGTTCTTGATGAATTATCTCTCATACACACCACACTACACAGCACACAACACACACCATCACCACACACGCAACACACACCACACACACACATATATATATATATATAGTACTACATACATACATACTATTTCCATACATACTATCATCATACTACATTATTATGATCTTACTATTTCATACTACTACAAATACATACTTTATCATCATCACTACATTGCGCAATACATGCGTTCAAACACCACATACACACACACACACACACACACACACACACACACACACACACACACCACACACACACACAACACACACACACACATTAATATATATATATATATATATATATATATATATATATATATATATATATATATATATATATATATATATACTTTTGCATTGCATCTTATTCCGTTTTAAAATGTGAGCGAAAAGCTTTACTGCAAATGCAGCATTTTAAGAGTTCATCTGTAGATAAGGTTGAGCTGGTAATAAGCGAATGTTTGTGAAAGGTCAATAATAAATTGAATTTATTATGTATTATTTTTTTTTTTTTTTACCAGAAAAATATAATTTACGTCAGAGAATCGCCGAAACACATTCGCCTTTTTTTCTTTTTTTTTTTTTTGTCCTTTGAGAAGGCTTCGACGCGAATTGTGCGAAACTATAAGAAAAGAAGGTAAGACGAATATTTTTGAAATTTTAGAAATAATAAAGATCAGAAATGTGAGTTTTGCTACGTATGTATTTACTTACCAACTCGTTCAGACTTTGTAAGTAAAAAAAATCGTCACATGTTTTGTCAGAAGAGGGCGCTGCGACGTGAACACTCGTGCGAAACTAACGGAACTGCTTCTTACAAGGTTGTTGTACAGTTTCTTTGCGAAAAAAAAGAAGACGAAGAACAAGGGAAAAAGAGGGAGAAGGAGAGGGAGAGAGAAAGAGAGAGATAAAAAGGTCTGAAACACAACGGTATTTGCTGTGAATTTCTCTGGAAACTCGTGGTTATGGAGAGCGAGGGTTCAAGGTGTCGACTGAGTCTGTCAGTTTGCCTATTTTTGAGATTTTTCTTTTATATTCTAGAAGGAGGATGAAGGCGAAGACAGAAGGAGGTAATTATATTTTGAAAAGGAAATTAAGAAATGCGATAATTAATAAGGAAATTATACCCGGAGGAAAACAAAAGGCGAATAAGAGGAGACAAAGAAAAGGAAAAAATGGGTGAATAAATAAAAAATCGGTAATAAAACACACAAAAAAGATAATCGGAAACCGGGAAATCGAAAAGGGGGGAAATTATTGCGACTGAGCTATACGATTGTCGTAAAATGACTCGGCACAGTAGTGGTCATCCGCTCACCGCCCCTGCTACGGCGTTGGGTTTCTGGGCTCCAGTTTTAAATTGCGTGTCAGTTAGATCAGTCATTTATTCATTCATTCATTTATTTTGGTGACGAGCATATAGCATTAGAGGTACTTATATGTATATTTTCACTCACGTTGTATTTTCCAAGTCATTCTTCTCTCTTCTTTAATGTGAAGTTACACAGATATTTGATTATTTGACTGTATGATGGTGTCATTACACTATATTATGTTATATTACAGTACGTTATATTACTTGCTGCATAGTATTATACGATCATATGTTACTTTCGTAACCCTCAAGAAACCGCTCCCACGATGACTGCATCGAACACCGCCTTTGTATCGCATTTTTAGTCTTACTATGAGGCTTTGACTGGTGCCAAATTTTGACTGGTACCAAAACAGTGCGAAAGACGTCAAAGCATGCAACTAATGAGGATGATGATAATAACGAAAACGTAAAAAGGCGTTAACATTAAGAAGAAAACCCGTATCATGCAACAACCACAATGGTAAGCGCTGTAAAAATGAATTAGTGTCATAAAAGTCGAGTCTCACACGACGCTGGCGGGAGAGGCTCGGCCGGCGGCTCGGAGTGGGGGAAGGCTTCGTTTATTTAGGCCTTGTGGCATACGTGATGGCTCTTTTAGTGAGTGAGGAAACAGATACGATGATAGCATGGAAAAAAGAAATTCAAAATAGTGATAGCAAGAATTATTATAGACGAAAATACTGGTGGTAATATTTCAGTATTGTTGATTTAAAATTCCAGTGATATTGATAGCAGCGATATACACATGTCACATCGGCATTCTTGTGTAGGGGCAATGGGTACAGTCACTTTCCGATGTCATTTACAGACGTGTTCCGAATAAAGTTTCGAGATTCAATGAACCCATTCAAGTCGAGGTATTTCGAAGCTTCATTCCAGCGGAAGGACTTTTGATTGATTTTGACGGACGCAATCGATGCGGCAATTCACCTCGCGAATAGAGAAGGGGAAAGCGGCCATGCAGATTACTGCTGCTGGGGCCACACGCGCCTCCACGGCAGCTGTCAGGTCGCCATGACTCGACACTGTTCAAAGAGGTCAAAAAAAGTTTTGTCGGCGCTCTTTCTAGTCCGTGTCTTTCCTCGAAGTAACTTGGACGAGGGAAAGAGATAGAGAAAAAGTAAAACATTTCTGAGTTTATGTTTTCTGGGATCGCCTGTCTCGGGTGATTACAGCTTGTTTTTGAGTAAAGAAGATATATATCAGGGTCTTGTTTTCTCATATATATTCTTCTTCCTCTTCTTTTTCTTTTCTTCGGCTTTCACATGGTAAGTATAATTAAAGTTACGCTTATTTTACCCGGTAACGAAGTGCACCTTCGACAAATTACAAAGGTTCCGCGTGACGTTGTGTGTTCGAAATGAGAGTTAGAGAAAAATGGAGAGGGCAGGGAGGGGGTGACCACTCGTGCCAGAGGAAGAAACGAGGGGCTGAGGGGCTGGCGCTTGCTGAAGACACACGGCCCTACAGGTGGCCGTGTTTGTGTTGGCGGTCCGAGGCAGATCCGCGCCAGCCCTCTGCAGGGGTGGCGCTCTTTGAAGTTCACTCTCGCAGGTGAAAACGGGAGAGAGAAGGGGAAAGAGGGATATCACAAACACACACACATACACACACACACACACACACACACACACACACACACACACACACACACACACACACACACACACACACACACATGCAGGCACGCAGGCATGCAAGCGCACACAAACACGCATATATGTGTGGTTGGAGTTGGACACGGATAGAGATGGAGGTAGAAAGAGAAAGAGGAAGGAAAGACGGAACAGGAAAAGGTAAGTAGAGGGTGAAGGGAGGGCCAAGCAGGGGCGGGCCGGAGGCTTGTCTGTCAGACGCGTGTCGAGGCTCGGCTAATTGCAGACAACATCCCGTTAGGGCGCCGTCATCACGAGCCTCACGCACCCTGGGACTTCGTACGCACACACACGGGCTCACGGCACGCACGTTCATTGGCCGGTTTGGTCGTTTTCTTGTTTTGTGATTTTTCCTCTTCTTATCTCGTCCTATACTGTGACCGATATTCTCTACCATTCCCACCAAATCTCTCAGGTCTCATTTATATGGTTTTTATTTGTCTTTCTCTATGTCTACAATAAGATATATGAAATATACCGTATATTCTCTCTCCTTTTCCCTCTTCCTCCTCCTCTCCTCTTCTGTCTCTCCCCGCCTGGCGACGACGTAATAACAATGATGGTCAGAAGAAATTGAACGCTGACATCTATGGTTATACTGTGACAAATAGCTGCTAGTTTTACTTGTTTCATATCGTAGATAAGGGATTTCTACTATTTTGTTGTTTCCTCCCGATTCTCAGTTCTTCGCGGTTGTGCCTACTGCTTAATCGTTTTTCTCCCTCCTTTGTATTTTTGTATCGCCTCCTCCTCCTCTTCTTCAAATTTCTATTATATTCCATGCCTTAATTCTATGTCTTTTCCCTCTCCTTCCACTATTTTCTCTATCTTCCTCTTCCATTTTCCATCTTCCACCCTTTTCCACGAGGTGCTGCGTGTTTCTGATGTCATGTTGTTGTCGCGGCGGTGTCAGACACGGGCAAGCTTGCGACGGGGTATGCTCGCGCGGGCGGTCATTGGGCAGAATTTGCGGAGCCGTCCTAAGGCTCTGCGACCGGGCCAGCGCTCGCTCCCCAGGGCGCCCTCATCTGTCTCTGACTGTCTGTCCGTCTGCCTGCCTGTCTGCCAGGTTCGCTCCCTGACCTCTCGAATGCCGTCTCCCTTCCCCGACGCCCTTTTCCCAACCTAATTTCCAGAATTACTCTTTTTAGTTGCTTATTTAGGATTAAGTATTGCTTTCCGATTCAGCTTAACATTTAATTAAACCGGATAGGCTAGGTGCCAGTGGTACGTCGTAGTTTTCAGTGTGATGCTGTGCTTTTTTCCCCTTTAAGTGAGTTTTCTGCCTCGCTTGGTTCCTCCATCGCAGACTCTTATGTCTCCGTCTGTGTCTGTGCATATGTCTGTGTTTACTGTCTTTATAGATTTCTTTTCCTTCCATATCTAATTTTCACTTCTTTCTTCTCCCCTTCTCTCTTCCGTGTCTCGTCCCTTATCTCCACTCCTGCTGTCCCTTTTTTAGACCGCCTGAACTTCACCGTTTGCTAATGATTCTCTTAAACACGGTGTAAGTGATATGTTTATCAACTCTGCGTCAAAACCCGTCGACGAAAAACACGAAGGTGACAGTTGGACGAAAGTGACAGTCGGATTTTTTTTTCGAAAAAAGCAAATAAAGATAATTAACTATTATACGACTATTAAAATCCTGTCCCTTTCTCTCTCTTCAGAGAGAGAAAGAGAGAGACGATTAGGGGCCAGAAACAGAGAGAGGTGTACCGGCAGACAGGCATTTATATCTCATCTCATGCTGATCTATGCCCTCATTTCGCCCTGTCTCCACGAAATGACCGGCGTTAACTTTTTGGCAACACACTTCTCATTATTTACTCCCTTCCCTCCGCCTCCTTCCCTCCCCTCCCCTTTCCTTCCCCTAACCCCTCCCTTCCTCTAACCCCTCCCCTAACTTCTGCATTGGATACCTCGCCCTTCCCCGCGCGGTTTTATTCAGCTCATGCCCGGAGAGGCCGCCCTTTGTGAGTCGCCGCGAGTTATTGTATGTTCTTTGGGCGGCATTATGCTACCTTCGTGTCCTGTCGCGGTCCTGGAGGGGTGGGGGTAGTGGAACAGGAGGAGGCAGAAAGGGATCCGGCGCTCAAGCTCGTTCTTTGTGACGTCGATGGTCCCGATATTGCTTCTCTCCGCGGAAATCTTTCGTGCAACTCGTCTCACTCCGCCTTTTTTACATCTGCCTCCTTCTCTTCCACTTCTTTCTCCTCCTCCTCCTCCGCCTCCTCCTCCTCCTCCTCCTCCTCCTCCTCCTCCTCCTCCTCTTCCTCCTCCTCTTCTTCCTCCTCCTCCTCCTCCTCCTCTTCCTCCTCCTCTTCTTCCTCCTCCTCTTCCTCCTCCTCCTCTTCCTCCCCCTCCTCTTCTTTCTCTTCCCCTCCTCCTCCACCTCCCCTTAATCCTCTTCCTCCTCCTAATATTTTCAGTTACTCCATAGAAGAATCGGAATATTTATGTGCCTAATTTCCTAATTATGTGATGTATGACAAGACTGCAATCGTTTTACTTTGATGAAAAAAGATCGTGAAAAAAGATTTATGAAACGGAACACAGTCGAAATGGAAAAGTTATATTGGAATCCGTTTTTTCGTCTGATGAGGAGTGCATTGCGACTCGAAGCTGTGATCTTGCTGTGATCGTATTCGTAGTCTAAATGTTTATTCAGACTTTGGCCGTGTCTCCTGTGATATTTAGCATTGTTCATGTTGCGGAATTGTTTCAGCGGTGGAGTCCGGCCAGATGAGGAGGCTTGGAAGGGGGGGGGGATCAGCATCATTAGATCACCTTGTCTGAGCCTCCCCGAACCGCATGATATGGGCGGTTATTTTAGCTTCCAATCGCGGTCTTTACGAGGTCGAAATATTTATAGGGTTGGGGATCGCCTTACAAGCAGCGGGATTCGTTATCTTATCCTCTTTCCCTTCTCTTGCCTTCGCCGTCTCTCTCTTTTTTTTTTGTCTGTGTCTGTCTGTCTGTCTGTCTCCCTTTTTCCATCTCTCTCTTCTTTCCTCCGATTTTTTTCTTCATCTCCCTCGAACTCCTCCTATCCCTTCCACCCTTCCTCCCATCCTCATCTTCCTCCCTCCCTCCCTCTTTCCGAACGGCTCTCACTCCCCTCCCCTCTCTCCACCTCTCTATCCCTCTTTTTTCCCCATTGCTCTCTTTCCATCCTCTCTATGCCTCCTTCTCCCCCCCCCCTCTCCACCTCTCCATCCCTCTTTTTTCCCCTTTGCTCTCTTTCCATCCTCTCTATGCCTCCTTCTCCCCCCCCCCCTCTCCACCTCTCTATCCCTCTTTATTCCCCTTTGCTCTCTTTCCATCTCCTCTATGCCTCCTGCCTCCCCCCCCTCTCCAGCCTCCTTCCCAGACCGAATACGATGAGGTCAAGCTCATCTTCCAGGAACTCCCAAGACCCATCCGCCATCTACATCACCGCTTGCAATAAAGCTACAACATTTGGAACAGTGATGCCAAAACTAGGTTATCTGCGACCCTCAGTTCGGAGAGATTGTTATTCTTTGTGTGTTTGGTAACATTGGCGTAGATTTCCACTGGAGCGGGTGGGGTGGGGGGGGGGGGGAAGTAGCGAGAGGGAAGTGAGACGTTAATGAAGGGAGAGGGAGGGGAATATGGGGAAGGATTGGAGAGTTTGATTAGGGTAGGAGGTAGTGTGACTGAGAGGGAGGGAAGGGTGGAGGAAAGTTGGTGAGTGAGTGAGTGAGTGTCTGTGGTAGAGAATGAGACTGTGGAAGATAGTGAGTTTGTGGGAGAGGAAGTGAGAGAGAGAAAAAGAAAGAAAGAAAGAAAGATAGAGAGAGAGAAAGGTAGATAGATAGATAGATAGAGAGAGAGAGAGAGAGAGAGAGAGAGAGAGAGAGAGAGAGAGAGAGAGAATGAGAGAGAGAGAGGTACGGGGAGGGAGAGAAGGAAGAAGTGAGAGAGAGAGGGAAAGAGAGAGATAGAAAGATAAATTGAGAGATAGAAAGATAAATAGAGAGATAGAAAGATAAATAGAGAGATAGAAAGATAAAGAAAGAGATAGAAAGAGAGAGAGATATATAGAAAGAGAGAGGGGGAGATAGAAAGAGAGAGAGAGAGAGAGAGAGAGAGAAAGGAGATAGAAAGAGATAAAGAGGGAGAGGGAGAGTGGGGAGAGGAGAAGAGAGAACGTTAGTATAAACGAAAGTTAAATGAATTAAGCCAGGGATTGATTTTTTGAAGATAATGTGATAATGAACTTTACAAGGAACAGGATTTCAAAGATGATGAATATTACAATCAGCTGATTTTACAGATAGAGTAAAAGCGGGGTGCAGAGTCGAGACTTATTTGTGTTAAGAAAGAACACTTAAATCCACAAGTGTTAATCAGTCACAATCACACAATGGATTGCTGATGATAATGTGACATAGACAAACATAACCTAAAAGAAAACACAAAGCCGTTCTAGATATCTTGATTAAAAACCAACATATTTTAGACAAAAAAAATATTTGTTTTTAACATATACCCCTTGCGAAAAAAAATCCGTGGTATTAATAGCTGTTCGTAGAAGGAAGCTAATAATAAACCCCGAGAAACGGAGCATTTAAACACATGTGCCGCCAGTGGGGAGAGAGAGGGGCGGCTCGGCTAGCAGGTCAGGTCTTGGGTCTCGCGGAGGGGTCAACTCGGGTCACGTGATACCTTCAGGCGGGAATGTACTTCGACTAAGGTCTCTGTGTGGGCTCTGTCCCTCCCCTCTCTCTTCCTGTTTCTTCTTCGCCTTACTCTCCTTCTCCGTCATCTTTCATCTTCTTCTTCTTCCTCCTTTCCCTTTTCTTTATCTTTCTTCTTATTATTATTCTTTTTCTTCTTCTGTTTCCTTTCCTTTTTCTTTATCTTTTTCTTATTTCTTCTTCTTCTTCTTCTTCTTCTTCTTCTTCTTTTCCTCCCCTTCCTACTCCTCCTCTTTCCTCATCCTCATCCCCATCCTCCTTCACTCCCTTCCCTCTTCTTCTCTTTTCTTCTTTTTTAATTTTTATTTTTCTTCTTCATCTTCTTTATCTCCTCCTCCTCCTCC
>NC_051395.1:13283324-13285824 GCF_015228065.2 Penaeus monodon | reverse complement strand
CGTGTGTTATATGAACCAGGCGTCTTTGCATGGAGGTGTAGTGTAGGTCTTTATGTTTATGAGCTTGAGAGTTTTTTCTTCTTCCTTTTTTTCTTTTAAATATGTTTAAACAAGAAAGTAGTAGAAGAAGACAGGGAAAATAAACTACCTCCAGAAAAGTGAGACCAAGTCAAGGCTGCGACACAGAAAAGGGGAAAGAGGTGCACGAAAAGGACTTGAGTCGGACGGACGGCGGGGACGGTGTTTCCCGATTACGTTCCGCGATTTGATATATCTCTCACACGATTATGCTTTCCATGGAGCAGGATTGGGGAAGGGGGGGGGAGGTGAAAGGAGAGGGAGTCGCCGGCAGATAGACAGGTAGATGGATAGATTATCCCGTCCTCCGCCCTACTCAGTCAGGCGACATGGCCCCCAATTATCCTGTTTCGAGAGGCCAACAAATTGTAAACGGGTGTTTTTACGTGGCTCCCTCGGGGCGGGGGTGGGGGCGGGAGGTAAAGGTTACTCCTGAGAGGTGAGTGACTTGGATCCGCTGGTCGTCAAGGGAGGTTGTTGTTGTTGCGGGCCGGTGGGGATGATAGTGATAGTATTGATAAATGGTATTGATTGGTGTAAATATTGATTATAATCGTGATATTAGTAACAGTTGTCTATCACATGCCAGTGGTTTGCGCGTGTGTCGTTGTGAAATCGACCGTATCAGGCTATGAATCGCCTCATTATATATCATGATTTTTTCCATGTATATCTGTCTCCCTAACCCCATATAGTGCCACAGCTGCCCGGTAGGTCAGTGCCTCGCAACACTCACCACTCGAGTGCATAAGCAACCACCGCCGCAGCCTTTTACCGATGTTGTTTTATCCATCTGCGTCCGGCGCCCGACAGAGCGGGAGCCCGGCTTGCGAGGCGCCACTGCGGCTCTTCGTGGGCATAACTTGTAACGGGAAATTTCACACTCAAGTTCTCCGCTGCGAGACCCATCGGGCAGCCTCTGCGCTGCCGCCGTCGCTGGCTCGCTCGCCCGTTGTTTGCGGAGGCGCCTGAGCGTGGCTCAGCCATTGCCCTACAGTTAGATGGTTTTAATGTAGTGTTAAGACAAGCTCCCTGAGTGGTGAGCGTTTATTGCCGGTTGACTTGGAAGTAAAAAAGTGTATATATAAGAAGAAGAAGAAAAAAACAATGTACAGACTTGTATGCGAGAAAACGACTACTCATTACTTTTATATATTACTAGATAGTTGTAGTGTTAGACTTTATCTTTCTTTTCTTTTCGGTGCATTAACCGTAAGCAGATGCAGTCGCTCACAGCAGGTTTAATTAAATGAACACGGCAGAAGTTTGACCGGACCCTAAAAAATGAATAAATTAAAAGTGATTAAATAAAAATCACTTTTCCATACAAACATTATTTTTACAAACAAATATACGACCGCTTGTATGTGCAATACGAATGCAAATACGGGTCAGTGAGCCTTGTAGTTGCAAGATTGAAAGCTCCAGATATGCATTTCAATTGCGCGGGGAGCCATACCCTCGCACGACCCACCTCATAAAATGACTGTAGGGTCAATTACTTCCAAGTGTTTTGCAATGGTACCTTCTCATTTGCATGCGGCGAGGTAGGGCCGCTGCACTCTCGGGGAAGGGGGGGGGGCTCAGCGAAGTTTGCGGTCAAAATAGTTGCCGGTCAAGGAGAGAAAAATCCGTGCAAGAATTAAGGTGGTCGGCGGTCAGAGGGAAAAAAAAATAAAAATGAAGTCCGCGGCTCAAAACGACAGGTTTCAGTACATAGATTTTTAATCACACTCGCGCTGTACTGGTAATAAGCAAAGCGTGTATACGGAATAGATAATGTCTCTCAACATATTGCATCATTACTTTGCACTGGACAGATGGCGAACGGGTTTTGGCGAGGGCCTGTCTGTGTGTTTGTTTCTATGCATGTAGTTATGTGCGTGATTGGTACGCTCTGTGGATGAGATAGGATGGAGTCAGGGTATATGGAAGGATGAGGGAGAGGGAGAGGGAAGAGAGGAACGCATGGCTTCGTATGACAAGAATATTTGTAACTTTGAGGCTTCCCTGACACAGTGACTGTTGAAAATCCATACATCACTCTCTCTCTCCTCTCTCTCTCTCTGTGTGCGTGCGTGCGTGCTCAGGATCGTATACGCGTCCCATTTTTTTACCTGCTTTTGTCAACAATATCGCAGTCATATGCATATGCATTGTTACCATTTCGACTCGAGACATTGGCTCAGGTATTTAATCAGAGCTTACGGCTAATCGCCAACACCATATTATTGTATTAAGAAGACTGATAAAGTAAACGATCGGTGCCTTGAGTCTGGGAGAAGAAGAAAGGGGGCTGTGGTAATGTCAGTAATACCCACACCCATAACTTTCACAGCCGAAGGAAATTGGTGCCACTAATTACTGTATCCTCCATTCTTTTCTGTGCTATATGGCCATATGCGACAGAAAGGGTAGGGAC
>NC_051395.1:13270824-13275824 GCF_015228065.2 Penaeus monodon | reverse complement strand
AAGTAATCTTTTATCAATTTTAAAGGGAGGTTAAACAGATACCTCTTAATATCTGATTCCTATTTTCATTTACTGTAAATTCGATTTTCAGAACTATTGAAAGAAATTCTGAATAAGGAGGAACAGACACATAATTGAAGCAATTTGTTTAATATAAAATTAATGAAATAGTAACCATAAAGTAAGCATTTTAATTTTTTATCATTATTATAATCTGAAATAAATTTCAAACTCTTGTAAGGTCTGTATATAACAGAACATATTCTGTTTAGTGAGTGATGATAAAAAAAAATTTATTCACTGATTCTTGTCAGATTTTCCAATGTTAGTTTATTTATCAGTAATGCTTGGCAAATGTGCAGCTTTATCAATAAAGTCTAAAGAAATGAAGATTCATGCTTGATTAGGTGGATGTAGGGAGTGCAGAAATGTATGTAAGCCATGTTTGCTTCTTGTGCTAGTTAAACATCAGATTTCCTTCTAGTACTAATTAATAGAAGGAATAAATGCCTTGGTTTCCTGTTAATGTTTCTGTTGATGTTAGATTTTTATCAGATATGAAGTACCAGATGAGGTTTGATAGGATATAGCATGAAAAGTGATGGAAGTATATAGTGGAACTATTTGTGTGAGATAAGCCTCATGTAATGGAGAAAAAATATAGGAAATGGGAATACTTTAGCAGAAAGGAATTCACTTTTTTTGTGGCTTGATTTATATATATATATATATATATATATATATATATATATATATATATATATATATATATATATATATATAAATATATATATACATATATATGTATATTGATATATATATGTATATTGATATATATATATGTATATTGATATATATATATATGATATATATTGATATATATATATTATATATATATATATATATATATATATATATATATATATATTATATATATATGATATATATATGATATAATATAATTATATATATATATATATATATATATTATATATATATATATATATATATATATTGATATAGATATATATAACTTGATATAGATATTTAATTTGTTTTGGTCCAGTTATCTGATAGGGGATATTTTATGTATGTTTATTCATTAACTTATGGTTTGTTAGTTAACATGAATTTTGATATGCTTTGCTTTTAAAGTATGACAGCTTAATTTGGATCTTTGATATTTTCATTAATTTTAAATGTAGTTGCTTATTCTTAGACTTTTATGTACTACATATATGCAGAATTAAGGTAATCCTACATTAGTAATTATACAAATTTAAATCATGTGTAAGAGTATATTTGTGACATATTACTTTTAAGTAAGTTCTGTAGAAATAAGACATGACTTTAAAACCAAAAGTAATTTATATGCAAGGAACAGTTTTAATACTTAAAGATTATTTATGATTCTCTGGGTTTTTCCATAAAAGAGATAGAAAATCCAGTCAGACATCAGCCATTTTTTGTAGTGCTTGTGTAAAATTAGTAAACCCTGGTAAACTTCATTTTCTAAAGCAAGAACAATTGTTCTGGTTAAGTAGAAGCGAAGAAGTAGATCGTCTGAGGTTCTAGGCTCTTTGGGGAAAAAAATAAAAGATGGAGCTGGGTGATACCTTCAGAATTTTCCGAACAAGGATTGCTAGGTGAGAAAAATTCATGTGCAATTTTTACGAGATGGCTTCTCTTTTGTTTTATTATTTTTTCTCAATAGAACAACCCAAAAAAAGGAACTTTTTCTTTGCCAGTGTGAGGATCGAGTTGACAGCAATCCTCATCACCAATAGAGAATGATTTGCTTGGAATATCTGAAAATAGTCTGCTTGTAAGCATGTGATTGAGAACTGGCAGGTTCATCATAGGAAGTTTTGGGTGACTTTGATGATGTTGCATCTGAAGAGCTCCCAATTATGGTTTTGCATGTCTGAAAATTCGTACATTCAAGATTTGATTACAGTAGTACAGTAAGGTGGTTAAGATCAGTGCCATACATTGGGGAGCAGCAGCAGGATTTTGGTGAATCTGAAGACCTAAAAAGTTAAGATGTGGTTTTTAATGCTTTTGTGGTATTTTCACAGTCATTAGGATATGGAATTATTTACATAAGTAGAATATATTCCATATTAATGTGTTTCATGTGGAGATTTGATTTACTCAGCACATTTGTATTATAACTGAGATAAACACAGACATATATGTTCCTGTAATGAATTTCTGCTTCCTCTGGTTCGAGTTTTCAGGTTACAATACCAATGGCAGATACTTAGTGAATGACACCTTGCTTTCATCATGATTTTGTTTAGGATTACATTATTTAACATACATATTGTTTATCCATTTGCAGTTGTTGGTATGCAAGCTTTTGATAATGAAAGTGATATGTTTCCCTTTAGTTCTTCCTCTCATTGTTCTTTCCAGGTATAAGTTTTCTCTGCCCTATTGCTCATGGATTCTTTGTAACTTGCACAGTATCTATGCACATGAGTTTGAGCATACACAGTTTGTACATATTTTAAATGGAGATGGCTTCCACTTGCCAAAAAATGTAAAAAGGCAATCACTTGGCATTAGCTGAGTCTTAACTGTGGTTTTGCAAAAATTATTTCAAAAGCCACAATGTTAAGTGATTATTTGCAAGATATTATTTTTTAGTGGCACTTTACTATAGAGGTTTTTCAAACTACATGGATTAATCAGTGTGAAGTCTGAAAACAATTACTGGTACCAGAGTTGTGTGGAGGGAATGGTTAAGAAAGAAAATTTCCCATTGTATTATTGTGTGCTTATGTGTATATAAGATCGATTAAGTATAGAAGGAGTGCATGAAGTGATTAGAGAAATTGATGTATTTGTAAGCAAATTTCCTGTTAAAGTGTTCTCTTCTATTAATGGTACCCCATTTTTTAGTGATCAGTTGAAACAAGTGTAAGGCAAATTTCTTCAGCTTGTTTAAGTGATAGCAGAAATTAAAGGTGTGATTTATTTAATTCTTTAGAGTACAAGTTGTTTTGAAAACCAACCCACCAAATCAGCAGACAGTAAACGAGGATAAAATAAAAGATTTCATTGTATTCAGATGTCATCTTGACTTCATCTTCTTGAACAAGTACATCTTACATTGCAAAAGTATTCATTAGCATTTATTAATGCATTTAGTAGTTATTTGTAAAGCTAGATTTCTTTCTTTATTTTTTTATTATTTATTGTTTGTGTAACTTCTTATCTAAACCTCCCTATAAAGTATATACTTCTTTAAAAACTTGATATAGTGATTTTATGGATACTTATGTAAGTTGCAGTTAAATGTATATGTAGTTAAATGATGCATTAAAAATTGTTATTCAAGATATTAACCCATTGCCGACGGGTGGCATGTACGCACATGCCATAGCATGGCGGGACCATCTGCCGGGGGCACGTATGCACATGCCATAGAATATGTATGGACATGCCATGAGTTGTTGTTGTTGTTGTTGTTGTTTTTTTTTACAATCACGGCAAAAGATTATTTTTCTGCCAGTGAAAGTGTGATTAAGTCGGTTTTAACACTTTCTCATTTTTACCATGCAACAAACAAAAAAATTGCAACAAACCGACGATTTTAACTCCATGATGCCGCACACTGCTTATTTTATTTGGACTATAGACCGAATAATGATCAACTATGGAGTCTATGTAACAACAAAATACCCTTCAGTCTCGATTTATCAGGAAGTTTGGCAAGTAGAGACTTTAAAAAATAATGAAAACTGAAAACACAACATATCTTCGTAGTATTACGAAGAAACGGCATGGGATGCTGGTATTTGGCATGAGTGGTCGCACATGCTAGGGCGACGATATAAGCCCCCGGCAGCGAGGCCCCGGCCTCTATGAATGCTACCAGTCAGTTATGGGTTAATATGTGGACATCAGTTATTGTTACACATCACATATGAGCTGTAGGAAAAACCTTGATGTTTTTCAGGATCTTTTAGTAAACCAATGAATTATAAGGGTTATTTCTCAAAGTTGATTTTTGTTTGTGCATGCTGCATGTATTATTGTATGAAGTTTGGTTAACAAGCCTTTCAATCCAATTTTTAATGCTTTATATGTTCTTTATGATCATTCCAGTATTTGTTACTACTTCTCTCCTGTCTGATATTTAATGCATGATGTCTTCATGAAATGCAACTTCTTTTTCTTGACCCTTATTAATATTGTTAAATAGTAATAAAAGTGAGATACTTTCATTAATTACATAACAAGCTATATATTAGGAAAGGGTAAATGGTAGCATATTATGCCATGAAAATGTTCACACTGATTTTTTTCTTCTTTATTTCTAGTGTTCTAGGAGGGAGTCTTGACAACCTTCCCAGCACAGTTTCCGTGAGAAGAAAGACATCGGCACCGGCTAAGACCCTTTCTGGGACATCCTCATCCAATAACTACGGCAAAAAATCATCTGTGACAATTAGTGCAAGAACGAGAAAGACATCCTCGTCTTCCTCAACTTCTTCTGCGAGTCCTACGGCACGGTGAGTTTTTGCAGTTTTCTTCTTCTTCTTCTTTTTCTTCCTTCTCCTCCTCCTCCTCCTCCTCCTCCTCCTCCTCCTCCTCCTCCTCCTCCTCCTCCTCCTCCTCCTCCTCCTCCTTCTTCTCCTCTTCCTCCTCTTCTTTCACTTCTTCTTCTTCTTCTCTTCTTCTTCTCTTCTTCTCCTCTTCCTCTTCCTCTTCCTCTTCTTCACCACAACCCCCCCCCACACATACACACACACACACACAAATTCAGCTCCACCCCCCCTTCCTACCACTACCCCACACTCTGGCTCCACCAATCCCAATATTACTACTTCTACTAGTACTATTACTGCATGTGCTAATGATAATATTGTCGCTAGTATTAATATGAATACTTTTATATTTATTAAATGTTTTACTGTTATTATTAATACTATTTCATTTTTATATTTTTATCATTGTTATTATTGCCATTTATTATTGATTAATCTATT
>NC_051395.1:13260824-13263324 GCF_015228065.2 Penaeus monodon | reverse complement strand
TTCCTTCGCCTTTCATTCTTAATTTTCTTCTTGCAGCAAACCAAAGTATTTTTCAAGTCCCCGTCGCCAGAGGATATTCTTTATTCCCGGATTTGTGTGTCTCAGCATCGCTACCTGGGATAATTTTATGCAGGAGGTGAGAGTAGCAGGAGGAGGTGGAGAAGTTAGGAAGGAGGGGGGTGCACCGGCCGCGTGATGCTGCAGGCTTCGTATCGGATCAAGGGATGGTGTGGAAATTCGCATGTCGAGTATATTTTATGCAACAACCCCCCTTCCCCCTTTCACGTATTCACACCTAACCTTGGCACGTGCGTTCTCTCTCGTCCAATGCTTCTCACGCACGCACGCGCGCGCGCGCACACACACACACACACACACACACACACACACACACACACACACACACACACACACACACACACACACACACACACACACACACACACACACACATTTTCACTCACTCCCACACACTACCACTCCCACTCCCATTCCCATTCTCACTCTCACTCTCACTCTCTCTCTCGCGCTCGCTCGCTCGCTCGCTCCCATTCTTTATTACAATCACTCATGCGTGTACTCGCCCATTTGTGAGTTAGTTGTACTTATCTTAGACACACCTTGAACCGGACACGCACTCGCACATCATACCTTTCTACCCACCATGCAAGATTTTATTTTATTTTTTTATCAACATCACAAGGCAGTATCTTGCCACTCACGCTGACTCACAGAAGGTAACACTTCCAGTACCGCCTTGCAACCGCCCTCACCTTGCGCGCTGCAGCCTTCCACGTTTCCCACATTCAGTAGACAGCTGTGAAACGTATCCTTGAGGCTCTGAATAAGGCCTTTCAGACTTTTATTTTCGTGTAGGGAGAAGCTTGCATTGTTAGGATCAAGTCGGGATGCGGGAACCGGCGAAGACAAGTGTAGTAGGTGTAGGGAGATAAATGTACATAGACGTATACAGTATACAAAGTTGACGATGTAGTCACTGATAGATGTATGCGGATGTATGTATGCGTGTAGAGATAGGTATGAGTTTAAAGATCACTGTACAGACGCATTTGACAGTTGAATACAAATGGAAAAACAAGATTTTTATGAACAGACAGCTATACTGAATCGGGGATGCGAGAAGATACAACCAGATCCATATCAGTGAATGAGTAGTTAACTTAGAAAACGTAATTTCATTGAAGCAAGAAGTATGTGATTTGATATATAGGCCCAAGGGAGGTTACGTGGTGTAGAGCGAGGGGCGCCACCGCTAGGCACAACGCATCCAGAGGCCGTGCCCTGGAGCTTCCCTGGGAACGGAAGCGGAGAAAATGGGCGACCTTGTCACCCTTAGAATCCGCTGCTATGTCTGTGGGACACCTCCTGCCCTCTTTCTTATTCTCTTCTCTGCTAGCTCTTCTTTCTCTTTGTTTCTCTTTCCCCTCTTTTGACTCCTCTGTTTGTCTTGGTTTGTCACATCGCACGAATCAGGGTTTTATCCGGTTCGGTTTGAATGAAATGAGATTCATATATACATATATCCTGCTTACTAATCACGGAGATGCTTTGATAAATATGCGAGGAATTTTAAAGCTTTTTAATAGTCAAATAGATTATGTTAATTCAGGGTCACATATGAGTTCTTGTATGTATTTAGGCAATGTCTTAAGAATAGATAATGCTCGACGATGTTCTTTTATGTTTGGTATTGCATCAGAGTTTGGTGTATTTCAAAATAATCGTAGAATGATTCAGCTGTTGATTGCTCCGAAATTGTCAATACGTTTGTTCAGATTCTACGCAAATTTTGTTTTCTTTCTGAACAGATAAGTCTGTTGGATGGAACTGTTATAGCCATCCATTCCCATAGATCGATAGGGTAACGGTAACCGTGCGATAGCCAGTATAAGGGTCGTATGTGCACATATATGTGCAGTAAGCCATTCAAAAGTGGCGGTCGGACTAGCCACCAACCACCTGCCCGCCGCGTGGCTGCCCGACGAGATGGCAACACTGCGCTCGTTCGGTGGATATTTGCCGGTTCACATTTTTCTCATCTTTATAATGCGTGTGTTATTGGAATTTAATAATACCCTTTTCAGATAAAGGGAATTTCACATCTTAGACTCAATTAAACCGATTTGCTCACAAGCACATGGGAGGTTTTGGACGCATGGAAATAAGTTGGTAGTTAAGTTTGTTGCGGTAACTGAGGGTTGCCAGCATGAGGAGCCTCGCAGCAAATTGTTTTGGTTCGGCAGTGCCGAGGTTGCTGTGGTGGGGAGCGAAGGACCGTATCTAGGCTCGCATAACGCGTCCGCCTTGTATGGGATGCCTCAAGGATTGCCGTTTACATGAAGTTTGGTCACTGAATGTGAAAGAAAACGTAGATATGTAACAGGAAAAATAGATCAGATTTTTTTTGAAAATAACCTTTTTCGAGGAAACTGTCGAGATAGACCTACACGCTGGGTTACAAATCTCACACCAGCGTTAC
>NC_051395.1:13248324-13255824 GCF_015228065.2 Penaeus monodon | reverse complement strand
GGGGAGTAATTGTGGTCTCCTTCAAGTCGGAGGAGCGAAGGTGTTGTGAAATTGCTGAGCCTCTGTTGCGCATTCGATGCTTGACATTCCCGTCTCGCGCAGACCGCCGCGTTAGTATGGGCACTCGGCGGCCAGGCAACCCCGAGGAAGTAAAGAGGTTGATGCTGAATTGTTGATGATGCGGTGGGGGCGGTGGAGGGGGGTTGTGTACGGGCGTGTCTTCTTTCTACGTCTATCTTTCTGTCGGATGTTTGTTGCCCCTTTTTCTCCCTCCGCCAGCTGGCTCAGGTGCGCAGCCGTTGGACTCGCATCTCGTTTACGTACTTCTAGGATGGGTTTCTTTGTTGCCGGTGGGGATTTGGGCTTCATGGAGTTGGGGGAGGGGGGATAGTATACTTATGAACATTATTCTCTCTCTCTCTCTCTCTCTCTCTCTCTCTCTCTCTCTCTCTCTCTCTCTCTCTCTCTCTCTCTCTCTCTCTCTCTCTCTCTCTCTCTCTCTCGTTCGCCATCACCTTCCTTTACTCGTTCTCCCCGAGTGAACGTATTGACAAAGAGAATGCAGAGAGATACATAAAGTACTGAAGTTTAACATTTTTGTGGCGCAAGGCCGCTCGCATTGGTGCAGGGGTCTTGCTCACGTGCTGCGCCATGACGTCCGCACTCGAACTTCTCTCGTTTTCGCTAATTCCATCCCGACTTGGTGTGGTTCGCCGCCGCTTGGGCGCAGACTTAAAAGGATTGCATCGGAGCACTGCTTTTGCAAGGACGTAACGCCGCTCAAGGAAATAGAGTCGTTGTTTATCTCATTGCTAATACGTTGAATAAGGAAGGTTGAAAAATCGCAAGAAGAGAATGCGCAAAGCCGTTAGTTCAGTCACCACTAACCAGAGCAGATGGATTGCCGCGGCGTCACTGCATGCAACCAGAGATGCAGAAGCTGAGCGAGAGAGAGATATCCCACAAAACGTACTTTCACGTAACACCACCATTCCTTATTTTGCCTTCTAAATTTCTTCTACGTCTCATTCATTCTGTCTCTTTCTCATTTTCTATCTCCATTGTCTTTCCGCCTCGTCTATCCCATGCCGTCCGCTCACGAGCGATGCAGACGGTACTTGCGAGGCATGTGACGAGAATGCGACGTGGAAGCGCGGAGGGGATGACGGACGGTTTGCTCGAGATCAGCGGCCGAGCTGGCGGGTGATGAGGGATGGGGGGGGGGCATATAGGGAAGGAGGGAGAGGTCTAGGGGGCTGGCGGAGGTGGGGGAATGACGATGGGGAATGGAGATAAAGCTGCAAAGGGGAAGCGATCGTGTGCGCGGCGATACGTTTGGGAGGAGATACGTTCGGGTCTGGACAGGAAGGGCTTTAGCGAGAGCGGTGTGCAATTGTATGTCTCAGGATATTTGGGGCATGTGGCAGGGATGTTGAGAAGGGCATCTGTGGCAAGGCAGTGGGAGGTGTGTGTGTGTGTGTGAGAGGGGGGGGGGATACAGAGGCAGGAGTGTGTGTGAGGGGGGGGGGGTTACAGAGGCAGGAAAGCACGAAAGGGAGCGGGGAACACTGATAATGTTGCAACTCCATTTAAGACCGGTTGATATGGATAAAAAGGGAACCCAAGGAAAGAACGAATATCAGAAGAGGAAGGGAGATGTAGAAACATAAAGGTAACATAGAGATGAAAATACAGTAAATAATAGTAGTGTTTCGGGGACTAATTCGTGGGAAAAAAATTCTGCATTTGATTTGAGGAATTTGTGATAGGCCTAAGTGAAAGGACGCGGCCAAGCTTATTGACTGGACTAATTGTGATTTGATTATTTTTAGGAAGCCTAGTTTGAAAACATTAATCAACCAGTTTGTTCAGACCATTTTCGTAACCGTTATAATTAACTTGCCTCACTTTTATGTTCTCTCCTGTTTACGGTGTTGCTCCTAATTGCTCTTAAACCTTCTTGAGGTTCACTTTTCTTTTTCGATCGAAAGGAAACCCCACTGACCCCCCCCCCCCACACAACATTATTCCTTGGCTAATGCCATGCAGCCTTGAGGCTCTCTCGCGTGCACGCCGTTGCCGTCGCCCGTCAGCCCTTGAGACAATGATGTATGGCGCTTGTCTTTGAGGGGGAATCCCCGTGGATGCTGAGGGCACTTTTTCCTGTTCATTATTGCTGCGTCGGTCATCTCAAGGAAACGTAAGACAAGATTTTATAAGCACGTAACTGTTATTACAGTGTTTTTGTTGATTATTTAATGTGAGTTCGGCTTGTTTCTAAACTTTTGCGTTTTTTGCTCTTGATTTTTTCAAGTACCTTTTCTTCATATTAAGTTTGTACGTTGGAGAGAGAGAGGGGGAGGGAGCAAGGAATTCAATATCGGCATTTATCCGCCCTTCTGTCTCTGCCTCCAGCCTCATCTCATTGCCTGACCTCATTTTCTGTGACAATTCATCTTTATTGTGCCGTCGGAAAATCCGTTAGTATCAAGTTTTTGAGGATAGCATACTAGCCTTCTCCCTCCCTCTCTTTCTGTTTCTTTTCCTCTCTCTCTTTTTCTCACACCCACATATACGTACATATGAACGGACTGAGGGAGTCCACTCAGGAGGAGGGCGGAGGAGAGACGAAGGAAAGGGGGGGGGGGAAGAGCGTGTCAAGTGGTCTCTGTCATCAGTACTTGGCCTGATAGGGTGTGGAGTATGTTATCTCCCTCCTCTCTTCCCTCGGTTTGTGTCGGATGTGTAAGTCTTACCCTTTCGTCGTGCGTGTCACATGGCCGAGAGACGAACGTACGTGTACAACGGACATCGGCGCTTGTGTAGTTTTTTTTTATCCAACCGTCTGCTACGTCATTGGTTATTGCACATTCTTAGTTGCTCGATTTTTCTGTTCCTCTTTCTCCGTCCGTCCCTCACACTATTCGTCATAACCCCTTTCTCTTTTCTTCCCCCTTTTCTTGGAACCCTCATTCGTTTCTCTCCCTTTCCATCGGCCCCTTTCCCTTCCTCCCTGTCGCCCTCCATTGCTTCGACTATCCCTCTCTCCTAATCCTATTTTGCAGAGATGGGAGAGAACGGAAGTAGCTGCGTGAGAGACACTTCGTTCTGCCAGCCCCCCCCCCCTCTCTCTCTCTCTCTCTCTCTCTCTCTCTCTCTCTCTCTCTCTCTCTCTCTCTCTCTTCTCTCTCTCTCTCTCTTCTCTCTCTCTCTTCTCTCTTCTTCTCTCTCCTCTCTTCTTTTCTTCTCTTCTCTTCTCTCTCTCTCTCTCTCTCTCTCTCTCTCTCTCCCTCTCCCATTTTCTCCTTTGTCGGTTTCTTACTCTTTTTTTTCTCCTTCTCTGAAGAGTTGCGGTGCCCGATGTGCTTCTGTCGTGTTATGTTTAATGACTTGTGAAATTTTCTTCTGTTCAACGTCTCGGGGAAAACCACCAGTGAAGGAGAACTTAAACAGAGAAATGTCACTCACCCCTTCTCCTTTTCCCCTTTCCCCTTCCCCTAACCTTTCACCTGCTCCTATTCATGCCCCTCACCGCAAACCCACCACGTGTGTGTCCTCGTAAATGCCTTGTCATCATCGGCGGCTTCTGCGGCAGGAAGTCCGCGGTGTCCTCGGCCGCATAACGTAATTGGTGACCTCCTCTAAGGCACCTCGGAGGAAGGAGCGCAAGAAAAGATCATCTCGTTCGTGCTTGCTGTCCTCCCTTTTAATGGTGAATTTAGATACTTTCGGGAGGAGAGGGTGATTTTGATTTTTCTTATAGGTTAAAATGTCAGTGGAGTATAAAGAGAATTTACTCGTGATATACGAAAAATACCTTTCATGTTCACTTTCTCACAGTCTCCCATGGTGTGACACCCGTGACAAGTAGACAAATGTGTAGTAGAAGAGACCGCCTGCGCCCATGCAGTCCCTCCCTTTTCCGCAAGTCACCCCCGACGGCCGGCGCTCTCAGAAAACGAGAGGCGGTGTGTGGCGCCCTCACGACGTTTTTATTGGCTCTTTTTATTTATTCAGAGCCTCGGCGTTTCGTCATTCTTAGCCTTAATTGTAGATGGCCGAGATAATTTTGAAGTAATTGGCGGGGTTGTTCGTGTCTTGATGGCAGTGGTAATGTGGTTTAAAACCAAGGAAAATTGGCTGAATGCGTTGGGCTGGGGTTTATCTAGTCTCAAAGAGGATCATTTCTTATTTAGTACTTTCTCTCTCTCTCTCTCTCTCTCTCTCTCTCTCTCTCTCTCTCTCTCTCTCTCTCTCTCTCTCTCTCTCTCTCTCTCTCTCTCTCTCTCTCTCTCTCTCTCTTTCTCTCTTTCTCTCTCTCCCCCTCTCTCTCTCTCCCTCCCTCACACACTCCATCCTCCCCTCCTCTCTTTCACCCACTGTCCATCTATATATTTATCGATCGATCTATGTCTCCATCCACCACATTTCATCCCAATTTATTCTCCTCTCCTCGTCTTTCTAAATAGCTTTAAGGCGAAGAAAATGACGAAACAAAGAACGAAGACCCGCACGAAGGTTACTGGAACTGCACTAACGGGAGATACGAGAACGGATGACTTTTAACATCCCGACATTTGCTTTTTCTGGCATTGTTCCCGTTCGCCACAGTTATTGATGTTGCAATATTCATCTGCTGGAAATAAAGTCGATCGGTCATTGTCGAAAAAGGAAGGAATGGTGTGAGGCGACAGGAGTTGGGGTGGGGGGGAGTGAGGCGGCAAGGGAAGGTGGTGAATGGGGTGGGGGGTGAAGCGGGTGATGATAAGGCTTCTTGGGGGGGGGGGGGGTGATGACGATTGAGTGTGATGCAGGTGATGCTTGAGGCGCCCGGGTGATGCTCGCGAGGGAGGGAGGGAGGTTGCGGCGGCGGCGACGGACGGTGTGCCTTACAACCTGTTTGTGAGTAACTGGGATGATTCATCCGCGATCTCCCCCCCCCCTTCCTCTCTCTCTCTCTCTCTCTCTCTCTCTCTCTCTCTCTCTCTCTCTCTCTCTCTCCTCTCTCTCTCTCTCTCTCTCTCTCTCTCTCTCTCTCCTCTTCCTCTCTCTCCCCGTCTTTCCCCTCTCTCTCCCCCTCCCTCCCCTCCCTTCCCCCTCTCTCCTCTCTCTTCCTTTTCCTCTCTCTCATTTTCTCTCACCCTCATAAACATACAAATGAACAGACGTACGCATATACACATTTATAGCGTATGATTATTGTAGCATACAGTCACTGCCAAAATTTGAGTGAAAATTAAAGACGTCGACGCGTATGTTGCGCCAGAGCTAGCGGCTGGTCGTGTTATCGGCGATAGCTTCTCATAACATTTACCGAGATCTTGGATGTTTCGCCGCTCGTCCATCCGCTCACGACTTGTAAAATCGCTTTTTTTTCCTCTTTATTATTCTTATTCTTATTCGTATTATTCTACTGTCTACGGATTAATGGAGGACGATTGGAGGGGTTAAATCCGCATCAGAATCGCTAAGATACATTGCGCATTCACCCATATAGAACGAACGAATAGTGAAGGAAAGAGATAGAACAGACGGTTTATACACCAAAAGCACGTGCATTAGAGACGGGATTGACTGAGTGCGTGCAGGTGTTGCGGTCGGCGCGGGCGAGGCGGCGCAGGGTGCCTGAGGGAGGGCAGCGCGAAGACCAAGCGCCGTCACCCCCGGTTTTTAAAACAGAATGCGAGGGACGTTTTTTTAAGGATTGCGACAGAGGGAGCCCGCGAAGAGACCGGAAATTTATTGATTTCTGCAATATAGGGTGATAACATTTGATTTTTTTCTCTTTACTTGTCTATCTAAATATCTGCCCCTATGGCTGTCTCCATCTGTCTAGCTATCTGTTTCTATCTCACTCATTATCTAACTCAATTTCTCTTCTCGTCTCTTATTCTTCCATTTCCCTCCCTGCACTGCGAAGTCAAGAGGAGCAACAAGCTCTTCAGTAATTGGCCGTTGATATGTGGCCTCCAAACTGGCAACACCGGCAGGGCAGGGAATTGGAGCTCCTGAAGGCGCAGCTCTAGTGACGTTTTTTGTGTCTCGTGCGTTCCCAGGGGCGGTTATCGGGCGTGCTGCACCTGTATCGCCCAGTTCATTTCTTCGCATGGGAGTCTGCTTCAGTCACGGCGAGGTCAAACCATGGCGTCGACGTTGGCTGACGTCGGAATATGATGGTCAGCGGCAGTGACTTGGCCGGGCTCAGCGCCAGTATCTCGTTTTATTGCCTCCTCTCTCTTAAAGGCAAGCTCTTCTAGCTAGCCTACCTGGGAGCCTTTTTCGGCTATGAATACATCAGGTTGCTTCTAAATGAAGTGTAAAGTACAAGGGTCCAGTCTCTGCACGCCAGTTGCTGCATGCGTGCGCCCCTGCCCTCGAGGACTTTTAACGACTTGCATTTTATACGTTGTCCGCGCTCTTGTTCCCTCCCCCCTGCCCCTGGGCGTTAATCTGAGGGTGCCTGCGCTATTGCAAGATCGCGACTGGCTCCATATATGTAGCATCTGCCATCATGTCGGCCAAGGGCTTGAGGGCAAATGGGGAATGGAGAGGAGGGAGGGATATGACAGAGGCCGGGAAAATTGAGTGGGTTGGCTGTAAGTCGTTGCAGTGGGATCGGATCACTGGGAAAGGAGAGAGACAGTGTGTGTGTGTGTGTGTGTGTGTGTGTGTGTGTGAGAGAGAGACAGACAGACAGAGACAGAGAGAGAACAGTTTGTTAAAACAGAGTATTTGTACGTATTGTGTCAGATAGAAAAGGTGATGAGAAATAAGAAATAGGGCATCAGAAACCTTAGTTTTGCTTTGTTATTCAATTCGTGTCGCCGGTTGCTATGCCTTCGGGTTAGAGAGGTCTACGTACAGAGCAGCGCGTCCCTGCCGTCGCGCGGCGGCGAGTGACCTTGGCGAACCACTGCAACGTCCGCGATGGGTGCTCTTGTTTACCTAGATCGGACAGCAGCCACGCGGGCTTCGGCCCCGTGAGAACGAGTGAGCGGCCATTAAGGGTCGCTGAAGGTGGGTTGTAGATGGGACTTTCGACCTAGTTGTGGTGGCGGATGCCAGGCTCATGTTTGTGTGGAAGCTATTACTACCTGGGATGGAATTATACAACGCGTCTCAAGGTTCTCTCTGTATGTTGTTGTGGCACGCTGTGTTGATGTCGAGCCAACGGAGGTCCGAAGGGACAAAGGGGGTGAGGAATGCTGATTGGACGTCGGGATATTGGCGAGATGGAGGGTAGAGGACAGGGGGCAAGGAGGCTTGGAGGGGGAGGGGATCGATCACGGCCTAAGAGGTTGATTGACAACGCCACAAAGGAGGGGATCATGTTTGACTTATGACCTTCAGGGTTAGTAGTTGTTTCGTTGGTCTTTGAATAGAGGGAGGCGGCATTCAAGACAGTAGGCTTATCCAGACTGAGCAAGAGCGTATCGCAACCTCCGTTTGTAACCCTACCTGATGAAACGGAAGCCAAGTGAAAAACAGTCTGCGACGCTT
>NC_051395.1:13230824-13243324 GCF_015228065.2 Penaeus monodon | reverse complement strand
TTGAGCAAAAAGTGGAATGGATGATGATGAGGATTTTTTTCCCATGACGGTTTCGGACGACGACGAGCACGGCAGGAGCAAATATTGGGCCATGAATATGTCAGAGAATTTAAAGGCATGGAATTATACAGCAAAATTCACCGGGGAAATGTTACCTTTACTTGTCAATGTATGTTGTATTTGTGTTGGTCCGTGAGTTTGTTTCTTGATTACACATGACTTTTTCGCACGTATTGCACAGAGGTCGGAACAAAGGAGCGCCGCCTTTCACTGCGTGCATGAGGTTCACTGAGGTTCAGTACACCCGTGGCCTTTGCACAACAGCAGGAAGAATTATTACCACAGCAACAGCGGCCGTGGCGTCGCCCCCGCCTTTTGTGCTTCTCCTTTTCTTCGTATCTATTCTCTCGCGTCCCTTGTTTTAGTAAGAAACCGCCCATCGTCCCTCGCTCATCGGATGGACGTCTCTGGAGCCGTGTGCGTGGTGGCGGCGCTTGCGCAAGATGGCGGAGGAAGAAAAGAGGGAGAGTGGGTGAGAGAGAGGTCAGGAGGGCGGGTTCGGTGCACGTGCAATACGATGGCAACACGCCTGGGTCACAGTGAGACGGCGGGAGGAAGGGGGCGGTAATGGAAACTGTAGCACGTACACCCTCAGGGGGAAGCTACAAGTTGTGTGCGCCTGCTGCCTAGTCCGTGCTTGAAGGCAGTCTCTTGCAGGAGGGGCGTCTGCGAGGGGACGTGCCCATGGGAGTGACAAAGAGCCGACTGTCAAGTGGCTGTGATGACACAAATATAGTTTTTTTCTTATTCAACAACAATTCTCTATTATTCGCCAGACTTTCTAAACAGTGTCCTTGGGAGCCTCACTCAGTGCACGAAAACTTCATAACATACATGGATATGATTTTCCTTAGTATTCTCTCCCTCCCTCCCTCCCTCCCTCCCTCCCTCCCTCCCTCCCTCCCTCCCTCCCTCCTCCCTCCCTCTCTCTCTCTCTCTCTCTCCTTCTCTCTCCTCTCTCTCTCTCTCTCTCCTCTCTCTCTCTCCTCTCTCTCCTCTCTCTTCCTCTCCTTTCCTCTCCCTCTCTCTCTCTCTCTCTTCCCTCTCTCCTCTCTCTCTCTCTCTCTCTCTCTCTCTCTCGTCTACATCTGACATCATACACCCTCTCTCTCGCTCTTTTCTTTCTCTTCGCTCACATCCTCTCACTCTCCCTCTCATCTCATCTCTTACAAAATACCCCTTGTATATGTGTCATGTACTTAGTACATAACACAGTGATTATACATATGCATATTTAATAGGTAATATATATTTACATATGCTATACATTACATGCATACACTCCATACGCATACATCACGCATACATACACACACATACATATACCTATCTCTTTCTTTTCTCTCTCTCTCTCTCTCTCTCTCTCTCTCTCTCTCTCTCTCTCTCTCTCTCTCTCTCTCTCTCTCTCTCTCTCTCTCTCTCTCTCTCTCATTTCGCGTCATTGTCACTCCTATACTGAAGTTGTGAAGCGTGGCGTGCGAGCCAAGGGCAATTATTTAGAAAGCGTAATTAAATTGATTAGGCGGGTTTGTGACCTGATAGGGCTTTGAACCCAGGCTGGCGGCGTCGAGGGGCGTTGACACTCATACCGAGTAAAGGAGGGTTAAGGAAGCACCAGGGCACAATGGGTCGGCGGAGAAATGACGACGATTAGAAAATGAGAGGGACATTTCCCCAAATCAGCTGTGAAACGATGTCGGGCCGCTCGCCCACGCCTCCAAGGTTTTGTTTATGAATGGGCGTGGGTGCGTGTTGATAATGGTCTCCGCCGCAATTGTGGTGAATCGTTTGCCTCACTGCTGGCGTGGCGGCGAGCATCAAGCACCATCACTAAGCAACAACAGTGAGTCTCGGCTACCCCCCCCCCTCCCTCTCCCTTCCCCCGTGTAGCCAGACAGCCACTGCTGAGGTCACTGCTCTTTAGGGAGGAGAAAGTGGAGGATTCTCGGCGAACGTCGGTAAAGATCCCCGTGCGATTTGAAAGGTCACTCAAGCGGGGATTGAGGGGACCATAAGGCGATGTTGCGTGTCTGTGTGATATATGAATGGATGGATGGATGGTCGCTGTGTGAATGCTGCTGCCATGGGACTGGTGGCGGAGGCCTAACGTAAGGCGTTTGTTGTTACATTATTTATTTTTTCGTTTCTCTCTCTGCGAGATCATTATTCCTGTGTGCGTATTTCGCTTCTGTGCACGCGGAATCTCGAGAGGAGCCAAGCTAGGGTAGGCTGGTTCTGGCGCCCCGAAAGCAGAATGGTATATCGGCCGTTCCCCTGTCGCGGGAATTGACTCGTTCCGTAATTGATCCATTCCGTCGCAGGCCGCCCAGCCGCCCGCCGTGGCCCTGTGCCTTTGTACCACACCCTCGTTTATGGGGAAGGGGGAAGGGGGGAGGTTTAATTGTGCCTCCTCCCCGTCGCCACTAGTTCTGTGCCCGCTTGACTCTGCTTTTTGGGGATTATTGATTCGGATTTTTTGCCGTTTTATTTAGTTATTTATGCATCCCCCATATCTCCCCCCCCTCTCTCTTATATATATATAAATAAATATATATATGTATATATATATATATATATATATATATATATATATTATATATATATGTGTGTGTGTGTTGGTGTGTGTGATTTACGTTGGAAATATTATTATTGTTGCTGGTATGTGTTTTTACTCATACATAAAGGAAATGGGAATGAACGAGCCCCGCGAAATGGCGCAGGAGGGCAGAGCGGGGCGAGGGAGGCAAGGGTGAGTGGGGACGGACGGAGGGCGCGGGCGGCAGCGGTGATGGGCGAGCGAGCACAGAACTTCTCCGCGTTCTCATGTGATGCTCTGAGGCGGTAGGGGGGGGGGGGTCGTCGTCATCGTCGTGTTTTTAGTCATTTATGTATGGATGTGGAGTGCACATGTGTATGTTTATGTTTTTGTGTGTGGATGTGTATATATATGTATATATAAATATATGTATATGTATATGGATGGATGTATATTTATGTGTGCATATATATGTATATATGTGCATATGTATGTATGTATGTAAATATATATATATATATATATATTATATATATATATAGTATATATATATATATTATATATGTATATATATAATATATTATATAATTATATATATTTATAATATATATGTATATATGTATATTATATTATATATGTATAATATAAATGTATATTATATATATGTTATAAATGTATATTATATTATATGTATATGTCTATATATTGTATATGTGTATAATATGTTATGTGATTATATTGATATTATATATATGTATATGTGTGTGTATATATATATATGTATATATATATATCACGTATATGAATGGTAGAAACACACTTCCTTATTGGTACTATGGTAGGAAAACCCAGTTGGATTTCGAATCTGCAATCTCATTTTCAATAAATCTAGTTTTGGCATTGTGGGTTTTTATACCATACCATTGTGTGTGTGTGTGTGTGTGTGTGTGTGTGTGTTATTGTATATATTATATTATATATATTATATTATTATATTATATTATATTGTATATTATATTATATATTATATTATGAATATATATATATATATATGTATATATATATATATATATATATAATATATATATATATATTATATATATATATATTAGTATGCGCGTGTGTGTCAGAGAGACAGAATGAGCGAGTGAGTGTATGAATGAGTAAAACTGCTTCAGTATACAGTTAGAGGAACGATTTGCAGCAGACGTTCTGACCAATTTCTGATGTATTCTCTTAAGCTGAAATAGAATAAAGTTTATATTCGACTAAGTGTCATAAAATGGTAGAGAATGGGAAAGGCGAATGACAGTAACAGCCAGAAGCGATGCATGGGAAGAGGAAATAGAAAAGCTAAGGATTCAGCGGTCGAAGTGGAATAGGGAAGAGGAGGAGGAGGAGGTAATTAAGGGCACAGACAGCCCCCTTGCCGTGGTCAAGGATGGAGCAACACAAGCAAGCCATTGTTGACGCGGATGCGATGGACTCGCCCCCTTCCTTCTTTCCCCTCTCCTCCTTCTCCTTCCCTCTTTCCCTCGCCTCGGTCTCTGCCCCCTCCTCCCTTCCCTTTCCCTTCCCTCTTGTCCCTTCTCCTCCGTTTCTCCTTCCCTTTCCTTAATCCGCTTTCCTCTCCCTCTTCGCTTTCATGCATCATGCATGCATGCATCTCTCGAGGTCGAAATTATTTCCTTGAATGGTGAATTTCCAGCCGCTAGATTTTATTGCAGTCGTAGAAACGTTTATTCCTCGCTCAATTTTTCTTTTCTTGTTGAACTCCCGATGTGTCGGTGAAGCGCCGCGGCGTGAAGCCTCAATGTCGTCACTCGCCACTTTGCTGTCGTTTTCGCTTGAAGTGGTGGGCGTAACGGGATAACGCATGCGTCATGGGCGTTTCGACAATGGCAGGCCCATTAAGCAGGCCAGACATCCATCCTACACCCCTCCCCCTCCCCCCATGCCCTCCCTTCCCCTCCGCTTACGTCCTGGCGAGCGGAGACTGTCGACGTCATCATGTGCAACGTCTCATTTTCCCCTATGTCTGCCTGCTTATTTTTCGTTTCATTCTTTGGTCTTATTAATCTTGCTTCTTTTTTTGCGCGTTTTGAAGTAATTCTAGTTGGCATTTCTTCCATCGGCATTGAAAAAACATGCTGTTCAGACGAGAAGAAACAAAGTTTAAGGGAGGGAAATGTCGGTGTAGTTTGACGTCACGCAGTGCCTACGTTGCGCTTTAGTGACGTACTTTTTAGGCACTAACGGATGTGCGTCACCCCCCCCTCCCCTCCCCTCCCCTCCCCTCCCCCTCTTCTCTCCTCTCTCCTCTCCTCTCCTCTCCTCTCCTCTCCTCTCTTCTCTTCATATTTCCTCTTCTCTCCTCTTCTCTCCTCTTCCCCTATGAGAGAAGAATGCAAGGTGGTGGTCATGTGATCGCCGTCCAAGGGTGAGATAGATAGAGCGTCTAGCGGAGGAGTGGGAGATGTAGGTGGAGGAGGAGGGAGAGAAGGGGGGAAGGATTCACAACATGGAAAGTAGACAGTAGAGGGAGAGGGAGAGGGGTGGGGGCGAGTAGTTGGCGGGTAAGAAAAGTATCCCTTAGGAAATGACATTTTCCACGAGAAGGGCACGTGCAAGCCGACGAATGGAGGGGGTTGGGGGGTGCGTTTGCGTTGGGCCTTTTGTTAGGTCACCGTGACCGCCATCTGGCCGCCCGCGTTGCCTTCCGTAACGTAACGTTTTATTGATCAGCTGGTCCCCTGACGCCTCGTGGTTTATAGCCTTCAAGATTTCTGGCTTGAAAAACTCTTGGTGACGCACGTGTGTGTGTGTGCGTGTGCGTGCGTGCGTGCGTGCGTGCGTGCGTGTGCGCGTGCGTGCGCGCGCGCACTTGTTTGGTGTCTCTTAACACGTGGTGTGTTCATGTTCATTTATTACGTGTGTATGTTTTTGAAGGAAATGCCGGAGGGGAAGCGGTGTCGACTGGGTGTGTTACGAGCGCCTCGTCACGGAACCTTCATTCACAGTGATAACTGTAATTACAGCGGCGTTGTTTGCAATGCGTTACTGTTGGTGCATTAAGACACGGATTTAGTCATACTACCACGTTCCTTTGCCTGTATCCTTCAGTTTCTATCCCCTATTCCACCTCTTATCTATCTCTCCCCTTCCCTCCTCATCTACCTCTTCTCCTTCTATCTCCCGCTTCTCTCTTTGCTCACTGTCCGCAACATTTCGTCACTGTTGTCGCGACGATGAAGACAGTTTCGAAGATGATTTTTCGCTTTGCAATTCGATGAACAGCAGCCCCCCCCCCTCCTTACATCGCATTTTCCTCCGTCGCCGAGAGAGAGACAGACACAGACAGACGGAGGAAAATACGGTGTATATGAGATGAGCGGAGGGTCGGGGGGGGGTAGGAGGGACGGGCATTGTTCAAAGGGGTTGCGTTGGAGTCGCGTCAACAACAGTGCTGTCGTTCCCTTCCGGTGGGCGATGTTTTGTCACGAGCTACGCAGCGTGCGATCGGGTAAGGTGGGGGGGAGGTAGCGCACATGTTCCCCAGATTCCCTCTCCTCCTCCTCCTCCTCAACTGGGATTCTCTGTTCTGAATTACGAGTGGGCTTGGAGGCGGAAAACGGGCGGACTGGGAGGACTGATTAGCTTTCGTCGCGATTACTGTACGAGGTCTGGGGTGGACTGACTTCGTTCCAGACGATGTTAGACGAGAGGAGGGGAGTGCTGAGTCACAGGAAGGCGGGGGCCACAATGACGTCAGCGGAGCGAGTGCCTGGAAGGGGACAACGGCTTTCACTTGGGACAGCAAAGGACCCGGGTGGGGAATGGGCAGGGCAGGGGGCCAGGCAGCTAACCGAGTGATTTTCAGAATTGCCACGTTTCCATTCTCTCTCTCTCTCTCTCTCTCTCTCTCTCTCTCTCTCTCTCTCTCTCTCTCTCTCCTCTCTCTCTCTCTCTCTCTCTCTCTCTCTCTCTCTCTCTCTCTTCTCTCTCTCTCTCTCTTTCGTTGTCTTTCCCTTTGTTCCTCTCTCTTCATCTGAGTGGGGGAGGGGAGGATGGAGAGAGATATTATTATTATTATTATTTAATAATTTTATTACGCCCGAAGCCGACAAGCTTAGTAACAATCGCAGTGCACGCTGAGGCACCCATACATACACACAAAAAGACAAAGGTATATAGGCATACAATAACATCCTCCAAAGAACTAAATCAAAGTTGTCATCTTTAAGCAAATGGGTATAGATTTGAAGCAGAGTTTATCATTGTAGGGCACTGAAGGCAGTAATGGTCAGGGAGAGAGAGGGAGAGGGAGAGGGAGAGAGAAACCAGATAACAGAGAGAACAGAGCGAGCGTCAGCCCCTAGAACCATCGACGCTTCCCGCCGCGCCGGGATGTTTGCCGCCACCCATACTCACGCAAGGGTCACGTTTCCCGGAGGCAGCGGCGCCGCTTGGAGGGAAAGGAGGCCAAGTGGGAGGCACGCGAGGTCGTTATAAAGTGTCATGAGGAGCCGTAATTACTCGTGTATGGAGAGAAAAGCTTTGCGGGGCGGGGTTAAGGGAGGTCGTCGTAATGGTGCGTTTCCGGCGATTTGCTCTTCCATCTCGGCCCGGAGTGATGAGGAGTCATTAGGAGCGTTGGGTGAGATGTAGGTCGGGGCACTACAATCATTGTGTGTGGGGAGAGGGGGGGGTCGGTGTCGGTGTCTTTGTCTGTGTTTGTAATTGTCGATGTCTGCATGATTGTGTTCTTGCGTGAGTTAATTGCCGACGTTCCTTAATGATATTGCGGAGGAAGCTTTTTATTCATGTTCTCTCTATATCTATCTCTATTACTTGCAAATAGGTTTAATCCATCTGCTGCATAAGATTTGTTAATAATAGTATGCAATTGTGATCAGCTGGACTCTAAATTTGATAAGTGTCTGTCTAGATATGCACAGCTATTTCAGGTCTTTGTAGAGGACGGGGGGAAAGAGGAAAGAGAGCAAGGGGCAGGGGGCAGGGGGTGGGGGGTGGGGGTTATTGGGTCACCAGAGCAGGAGGGCGAGCGGTGCGGGGTACAGACACCGACAGCGGCGCTCTTGAGATCTCCGGGATTATGACGTACGTTTGTTAATTTGCTCTTTGCGGTTCATGTGTCTAGTTTAGTTTATTCTTTTACTTGTTTTTTCTTGTTTTTTTTCCTGGAAATTAATCATCTTTCTACTTATGTTTGGTTAATTGTGGCGAACGTTGACTAAGTTATGCAGGTCTTGTAAGTATTTTTTTATTTGTGAACGTTTGTTTCCTCTTTCACAGTCTCTCTCTCTCTCTCTCTCTCTCTCTCTCTCTCTCTCTCTCTCTCTCTCTCTCTTCTCTCTCTCTCTCTCTCTCTCTCTCTCTCTCTCTCTCTCTCTCTCTCTCTCTCTCTCTCTCTCTCTCTCTCTCTCTCTCTCTTCTCTCTCTCTTCTCTCTCTCTCTCTCTCTCTCTCTCTCTCTCTCTCTCTCTCTCTCTCTCTCTCTCTCTCTCTCTCTCTCTCTCCCCCCCCCCTTCCTGAACGCAGCAGACCCGCGCCCCGGCTTGCTGTGTCGCTTCTTCAATTAATAACCATTGTATTGTGTGTCCGTTCCTCTAACCCAACGGCATTTTAGGTGCCCACGGCAGGTGCGTGCGTGCGTGCCCACAGCGGTGCTTGCTTCGAGGCCATCGTCTTGTGGGTATCGATTAATGTATCTGACTTATTGTACCACACGAATTTTGTTTGTGGAAGTGGGTGCACTGTGGGCGCTTAGCCAGTTACTGCTGATATATTTTTTCCTTGTGTTTGGTTCGAACATGTCTATTTAAGTTCTTTGAGGACATCTGTCAGAAAGTGGCGGTTAGTTCATTTCAGATGATTAACTTGCATGTGGCAGGTCATGCTTCTGATCTCAGATTTTTCCATCAACCTTCCCCTGTCGTAGTGCTTTTGTCTTTATTTTATTACGACTAATATTATTGTTTTTGATTGTTATTATTATTATTACTATTGTTATTGTTAGCTTCATCATTATTGCTATTGCCACAGTCACACACTGCCTTTGGTTTCCTGTTGTTCGTCTTTACCAGTGATTTTGCAGTGCTACACCTTGATTACCTGGCTTGCACCTCCTCTGCCTCCGCCACACCAAACCCGGAACTCCCGAGGAAGAGAGAAAGAGGGCCCTTAGAGTCATCCTCTCTCTCTCTCTCTCTCTCTCTCTCTCTCTCTCTCTCTCTCTCTCTCTCTCTCTCTCTCTCTCTCTCTCTCTCTCTTTCCTCCTTCTCTCCTCTCTTCCTCTCTCTCTCATTTCTCTTACCGGACTTTCGGTTGAACCGCATTTATGGCAGAGAGTCCGTAACACAGCGGAAAGAAGGGCGAAGAGAGGGGAAAGACCGAGGATTTAGGGGGAGGCCAGACGATGCCGTTGTCTAGCCCGATGACGTCACGGCGACCAGCTGGTCCCGTGTAAACAATGTCTGCCTACCTTGAGGACCTTATTTATTTACTTGGCCTGGTTTCGGTTCTGTGATTTCCTTCATTCGAGGTTATTGAGGCTTTCGAATTTCACCGCGCCATCAATGAGCGAGATCAAAGGACGGCAGAGAGATCGGGGGATTCTTGCCGAAGCACTCTCCGATCTCGCGTTCCCCCCCGGAGTGTTCTTGCATTGCCACGCGGGGACTTCTTAAGTTTAGGCTGGCGATGGGAAGCGCCGGCGGATCTTCTTAGGTTCCGGCGAGTGAGGGATTACGGCGCCTCATGAGAGCCGGTCAGGCATGGTCGGGACTCATAATTTTATGCTCTTGATGGATTGACTATACTTTTGTTTGCGCCAGTCATTCATTCTTTGCTGATCTTATAAAATTCTTGCTTTCAGAGCTGAGTATGTCTCTTTACAGGAAATTTCGTGTGGTCTTTTATTCCCCTTTGGCTGGCCCTTCGAAGCTTTGTCAGTCTTTTTTTAAGATCTTCCCGATGACCTCTCATCAGTGCGGCGGGGAGGATGACTTCATCCGCGGCGAAGGCGTGCTGACCTCATTCTTCTGCACAGTAATCCCGTCAATTATGCCTCGAGATGACCTGTGACCTTGATAGGTGTGATTTGCGGGGGTGACGGAAGGTCATAGAGGAGGAGGCGGCGCAGAATCGGTCAGTGGACAGACATCGTTGCTGACCGATTGTCCGGCGACACTTCCCGGTAACATGTCGCACTTGAGCCTTATTTATTTACTTGGCCTGGTTTCGGTTCTGTGATTTCCTTCATTCAGAGGTTATTGAGGCTTCGAATTTCACCGTGCGAAATGAGCGAGATAAAGGGACGGTAGAGAGATCGGGGGATTCTTGCCGAAGCACGTCCGGATGCCGCGCCGCGCCCCCGGAGTGTGTCTGTGCATTGCCACGGCGGGGACTTCTTAAGGTTTAGGGCAGGCGAGGGAAGCGCCGGCGGATACTTCTTAAGGTTCCGGCGAGTGAGGGGATTTACGGCGCCTCATGAGGAGCCGGTCAGGCAAGGTCGGGACTCATAATTTTTATGCTCTTGATGGATTGACTATATTTTGTTTGCGCCAAGTCATCATTCTGTTGCTGATCTTATAAAAGATTCTTGCTTTCAGAGCTGAGTAGGTTACAGGAAAATTTCGGTGTGGTCTTTTATTCCCCTTTGGCTGTGGCCGTGAGCGAAAGCTTTGTCAGTTTTATTTTTTAAGATCTTCCCGATGACCTCATCACAGGCGGCGGGGAGGATGACTTCATCCGCGGCGAAGGCGGGCTGACCTCATTCATTCTGCACAAGGATAATCCCGTCAATTATGGCCTCGAGATGACCTTGTGAGGCCCTTGATAAGGTCGTGGTTTGCGGGGGTGCAGCGCGAAGGTTCATTGAGAGGATGGGACGCCGCGCCAGATTTTGGCTCCAACGTGCAGACGATGTATTTCATTGCGTTGCCGATACGCTGCTTATTGTGCCATGAAAGATGCATAGCAATTCAGGACCGGTGAAGCGATCAAATATAGCAGCTGTTGGGGAGAGCGCCCCTAACAGCGATTCAAGGAAAACGTTTTCGTTCTCTGACGTAAATAGTAAGCCGAGTTGAGTTCACCGTCGCCGTCACGGAGACGTAATCGCCCCGTCACACCTGCACCGCTCCGCCCTCCCTCCGCCTCGACGCGTGGGCGGTTGTTACCCTCATTGTTTACTTACCGTTACAGCAGGTGACAGCTGAGGCATTCTGTGACGCCATTAAGTGAATAAATACCCCGTCTGCAGCTTGTTCAGCACACGCTCCATTCCGGAAGAAACGAGATATTTTTCTGGTTTGTCCTGTAGTGCGTCCTCTCCTCGTCGAGGTTTCCGGCGGTAGGGGCCGCGTTTGTTCGCCCTGGCTTGCCTCCTCAGCTCCTCCCGGAAGCCCTTCTCTCGTCTGCTCGGAAATTCTGTTGCGTTCGCCGTTTTTATTTTAAGCGAGGTTGTGTTCATGTTTTCAAGTTACTTTTGAATAATATTTTTTGTTTACTCTAGCATGATTTACTCTTCCAAAGTACCTGATTATTGCTCAGAGGCCCAGAGAAAGTAGATTGGATCTTAGTGCAGCTGTTATCGAAGTCCTCTGACTAACACACGATGCCTGGAACAAACCGCCGAGCGATGTTCAGGCGACAGCTTCGAGGTTCGGTAATTGCAATAACGGGCGCTGTAATTACGGGGTGCGCAGAGGCATCTTGCTCGTGGCGGCGGCGATCTGTGGTGATGGCGCCCGGACGCCTTTAGGCTTGTTTATCGAAAAGGAAAGCAGGAAAAGGAGACGAAGAGAAAATGACGACGTGGTGATGTGGCAGAGGGTAACTCGATCCTGTCGCATCCAGCCGTGTTCTATATTTATACATAAACTTGTGTGTCATGCGGGGATATTTTTATGCCGTCGCGAGTATGGACACGTCATGCTAACTTGACGGCCTCTTCTTTTGTTATAATTTTTGTAGTTGTTTGCTTCGATGGCTGGCACTGGAATCTGAGGAGACGAACACGGAAGAAGCACCATTATAGACCCACTCACGCATCGCGCATCTACACTACACACACACACACACACACACACACACACACACACACACACACACAAAAACAAGACACAGAGAGAGAGAGAGAGAGAGAGAGAGAGAGAGAGAGAGAGAGAGAGAGAGAGAGAGAGAGAGAGAGAGAGAGAGAGAGAGGTCGGCCGAGAAACAGACATACGTACGTTGGAGATAAGTTGACAAGTGTCTCAACTAGATGATTTGTGGTCCATCATGATGTCAGCCGAGAGCCTGTGGGGCAGTAAAGAGAATTTAGTTGTTGTTGTGATAGCGGAGTGCCATGTTTACGGCCCTGACAGCTGGTGCAAGGGACGAGGCACCAGATCTTGCCGTTGTCTTGAGGTCCAAGTTTGTCTTGTGATTAGATCTTCATGACAGATTGATTGATGATACGTCGAGGGAAAGAGGGAGCCCGTGGCCAGCAGGCGAAGAAAACACTGATAAGCTTATCTTAGTAACACGAAGTATTGTGCATGTTCAAAGACCCCGTGTGAGGGATGTTGGGGTGCGTTTTAGTCTGGTTATTTCTTCGGTGGGTGGGTGGGTGGTGGGTGGGGGTGATGATGCCATCGTGGCGGCTGAAGAGGAAGGCTTTGAAGGGTTGAAGGCAAAATACAAATGTCAGGCCTTTCGCTTCTCTCCTCCTCCTTATCCGCCTCCCTTGTTCCTCATTTTCCCCGCCGTCTTATACCACCTACACTTATGCACATGTTTCCTGTCACGTCTTTCGTCCACCGTATCCATGGCCGCTCCCCCCCCCTTCCCTTAATTGTTCTGGGAAAGTTTCTTTCTATGAGATATAGAACATGCAT
>NC_051395.1:13220824-13225824 GCF_015228065.2 Penaeus monodon | reverse complement strand
ACACACACACACACACACACACACACACACACACACACACACATTTTTCTTATTTTTCATTTTGTTTTATCATTATACATGTTACCATTTATATACTTGTTTCTTCATATATGGAAATGTGTACACATACATAGATGTATTTTCTTTTCTTTTCTTTCTTTCTTTCTTAGACGGAATTGAGATGCATCTTGTCTGTACTTCCCTTTTCCTTGTCTCTCTCTTTGTCTTGTCTTCTTTCTCCCCCTATTCTTATTCCTTCCACCTCTTTTTCCTCCTCTCCTTTCTCTTCCATCCCCTATCATTATTCCTCTCCTTCCTTCTTCTTCCCTTCCTCCTCCCCTCTTCCGCCTCCTCCTCCTCCTCCTCCTCCTCCTCCTCCTCCCCCTCCCCCTCCCCCTCCCCCCTCCCCCCTCCCCCCCTCCCCCTCCTAATCCCAATCCTCTCAATCTCACGCCCTTGTTATATCTCTATCAGCGCCTAAAAAAGTTTCGATTTGCGTAATGGATGGGCGGTTCCGACACCATTGGCGGCTGAGTGTGGCAGTTCACATTTCCCCTGACACGTGTTGATAGTGTCTGTCGCAGTTGTTCAAAGGTTGTTGCGTTTTTTTTTTTTTCTTTCTTTCTTTCTTTCTTTCTTTCCATCGTTTTTTTTATGTTGCTGTTAGAGAGAGGAAAAGGCAATCAGAGGTCAGAGGTGATGAATATTTTCTATAGGTAACCAATTTTTTTTTTTTTTTTTTTTTACTCTTTATTTATTTGTCGCGTACAACTTATATAAAAGTCGTACGTGACTCGCGTGTTGCGCTCTCTCTCTCTCTCTCTCTCTCTCTCTCTCTCTCTCTCTCTCTCTCTCTCTCTCTCTCTCTCTCTCTCTCTCTCTCTCTCTCCTCTCTCTTTTTCCATCCATCTCTCCTTTCTCTCACCCTTGCCACGAAGGGACTCTTACCTTGCCTCGACGCAAGTACCGGAGCGCGGGCCGGGAAGCTTGCCGCCTCGCGAGGTTCTTATGTCACTGCAGGACCGGTTCCCCGCGCCAGTTGGGCCAGGATAACGTTTCCAGCTCTCCTGAAGGACTGCCTTTCGAGTCGTTGCGTAAGAGCTACGAAGGAGTGCTGTGTGTGTGTGTGTGTATCTGTGTATGTGTGTGTAACTGCAAAATAATACTTAGATTCCCAGTAGTCGGTGGCCTTTCTCGTGTCCTTCCGTTTAAACCACAAATAAGTAGTCTCCTCACAAAAAATCACTCTGTGGGAAGAGACAGAAATAGATCGGTAGGTAGAGCGAGAGCGAGAGCGGGAGAGCCTCCTGGGTATTAGCGTTTTGTACGGTGAGAAAGTAGGATCCTGGGTCAAAGATCACGCCTCCTTGACGTGTGTTGTAGAGGCAGCTGACTAGCATTCCTCGGTGACGGGAAAGTACAGGGGCCCGCTATCGTCTCTGCGCTACTTGGTGTTTGCGGCCGATTTGTTAGTCTTTAGCGTCCTTTTTGTCTGGGTCGCATTCATTCGCCGACCGTGACGTCTGCGGCATAGGCTGTGAGAGAAGCAGGCAAGGAATGCACGGGCGTCGCCGGAGAGGAAGTGAGTCCGTTTCGTTCTTGAAGTGCCGCGCGGGTTCTGTGTCGCAATGCACCGTAACCTACATTTAGTATTTTGAGGGTTATTAAGTGTTCTAAATGAATATATACTCCCCGTCGCTTTATTGTGTCTGTCTCTTTCCCCTTCTCCATGTCTACATGTCTACCCTACCATCTCTTTCATCCCCCTCTCCTCATTATATCTCTTACACCGATTCTTCGAAGAGTTCATTTCCTCTCTCTCATTGAAGTCACCCAATGTGGAGAGGGAGGGAGACAGAGGCAGAGGCAGAGACAGAGGCAGAGACAGAGTTAGAGAGAGTCGACCTACAGTATTCGACCTCGTATTGCTCCTCCTACGCCTCCGAGTTGTACTTGTTGGAGGAAGAGATGGCAGCAGCGAGAGGGGGGGGGGGTGCCACATTTAACTCTCACATGGCATCGGAACGCCAGCAGTTTGAAGATGTGTTGGGAGATGGAACAGAGATGCTAGGAGGTAAAGATTTTTTTATGGACCTAAACAGGAATCGTTGGCTGTCGAGAGCGGGGGGGGGGGGGTTGCAGTGACGTGAATTTGACAAGTAAGAGACGTCGCGTATGGCCAAGTTTACAGGTTGTGCTTTCTGTATATAAGGATTCATTCATTGTAGAGGTGATGTGTCCCTTAGTGGTTTATAATGATCTCCGAATTTCCTATACACCCTGTGGTGATTCCTCGGTGATGTGTCCATCTTTTAGACCGATGTTTCCTCAGTACAGTTCGGTAGTGACGTCATTGTATGGCTGGAAAAGATTTCCCGGTCGCTGGTGAGAGCAGCGGAGGGAGGGAGGAAAAGGGTGACACTTACTTTGATGTGGCCAGTTGTAATCTCTCTTTCTCTCTCTCTCTCTCTCTCTCTCTCTCTCTCTCTCTCTCTCTCTCTCTCTCTCTCTCTCTCTCTCTCTCTCTCTCTCTCGCTCTCGTGTCCTTTTCTTTCCGTCTTTCTCTTTAGCATTTTTGTCTCCTCTTCACCCGCTTGAAAACGGGCATATGTAATCTCTACTGTGAATTTCGCCGCATACCAGATGCCCACACAATTCAATGAAATAGCTCAGCGTGACCTCACCTGATTTCCAATGCCTTGATTTTTCGAAAACAATCTAATGCTATTAAAATCGTTAGTTATTATTGATGTAAAAATTATAATGTTATGAAAATACGAATGACACTAGAATTATAACCAATCTCCGAAAATCAAGTGAAAGGGTAAACAGGTGTGATAGGTAGGAATAGTAATTGTCTTCTTGTGGAGTAGTCACAGTCCGTAAACTAGAATCGGCGTAAAGAAAGTATCCAGCAACAGGAAAATGGTGATGATGATGATGATGATAGCGTTAGTTATCAAAAGTAACAGTACTGTCATTAGCAACATCTGTTATTAATTCAGTCACATTGGTATGCCTTGTGTCACCAATGAGGAATCACGCTTGCAGGGACTTGTTTCTGGGCGAGCACTGCGAGAACGAAATCAGGGCGACGCAGATGCACCCCCGCCTACATAGCGATGTTTCATGGTGCGTTTCCTCCTTGTTAGACCGGTTTGTGTCAGGATAAAGCTGAGGGTTTATGCCCCCTTCCCACCCACCTCTCTCCTCTCTCTCTCTCTCTCTCTCTCTCTCTCTCTCTCTCTCTCTCTCTCTCTCTCTCTCTCTCTCTCTCTCTCTCTCTTCTCTCTCTTCTCTCTCTCTTTCTCTCTCTCTCTCTCTCTTTCTTCTCTCTCTTTCTCTCTTTCTCTTTCTCTCCTCTCTCTCTCTCTCTCTCTCTCTCTCTCTCCACTCTCTCTCTCTCTCTCTCTTCTCTCTCTCTCTCTCTCTCTCTCCTCTCCCTCTCCCTCTCTCCTCTCTCTCTCTCTCTCTCTCTCTCTCTCTCTCTCTCTCTCTCTCTCTCTCTCTCTCCTCTCTCTCTCTCTCTCTCTCCCCTCTCCCCCCCTCTCTCTCTCTCCCTACCCCTCACCCTCTCACTCGCTCACGTTCGCACGTGTGTCTTTGTGCGACTTCTTGAGACCGACATTGTCCCATCTGCTGCTGATGTTTAGACTCGTCACGTCTTATGAGAGGACAAGGCCTTTTAAGCCCCCCCCCCCCCCCTGTGATTCGGGCATAGCAGCTTCCCGGAGTCGGGTGGCCTTGCTTTGCAGCTTCGTGTAATCTGTCCCTGATGGCTTGTCTTTGTTCCATTGAATTATTGTTGTAACTATTTTATTGTCATTTTTTTATTTTTTAAATTATTATTGTTGTTGTTGATATTGTTATTGTTTTTGGCATTGTCCTTATATGCTGTTATTTTTTTTTGTTTTCACTGATATTATTTTTATTGGTAGTTTTACTGTTGAACTATTTTTAAATCGCATTACTAATATGTTCCCGTTTGCAGGTTTGTGTTCGGAGGTGTGAGGCTCGTGGCTGTTTCAAGGTAGCGTGAAATGAGTTTCCTAGAATGTTCTCGAATGTACTGAAATGTTCACCCATTATCGTGATATCAAGGCATATTTAGCTTCCCCTGGCAGTCTCTGCCAAAGAGTCACAAACGAGATAAGGAGTGTGCCTTGGCCCCCGTTTGGCCATGGGATCTCTGCTTTGGCCATTAGTGCTTTGGCAGGCATGACCACGGGATGCGTCGTATGTATGGCGTGCATGGCATAGTCTCGCACATGACCCGGCCATCAGACAGGCAGGCATCAAGGGTGGACCACCAACACGGCATTATTTTTTTTTCCTTCTTTCTTTCTTTCTCTCTCTCTTGCTTCGCTTTTTTGCTTCTTGTTTTATCTCTTCCATGCAATTAGGACTGTGATGATTGCGACTCTAGCTCCGTGACGCACCAACACTTGGCACGCGTGGAGAACGAGGGAACTTTTTCATTTCCTTTATTTATGCTTAAAAGCTTGTTTTGTGTGTGGGGAGATTCTGCTGCGAATGTATATGTATATTATCATTCTCTCTCTCTCTCTCTCTCTCTCCTCTCTCTCTCTCTCTCTCCCTCTCTCTCCTTTCTCTCTCTCTCTCTCTCTCTCCTCTCCCTCTCCCTCCCTCTCCTCTCTCTCTCTCTCTCTCGTCCCCCTCCTTTCTTCTCTCCTTTCTCTCTCCTCTCTCTCTCTCTCTCTCCTCTCTCTCTCTCCTCTCTTCTCTTCTCCTCTCTCTCTTCTTCTCTCTCTCTCTCCTCCCTCCTCTCTCTCTTTTCCCTCCCCCTCCCTCTCTTCTCTCTCTCTCCCCTCTCCTCTCTCTCTCTCTCTCTCTCTCTCTCTCTCTCTCCCCTCTCTCTTTTCTTTCTTTTCTCTCTCTCCCTCTCCTCTCTCCTCTCCCTCTCCCTCTCCCTCGCTCTCTCCCTCTCCCTCTCCCTCTCCCTCCCCCTTCCCCTCTCTCCTCTTCCTCTCTCTCTCTCT
>NC_051395.1:13215824-13218324 GCF_015228065.2 Penaeus monodon | reverse complement strand
ATGGCGACGAAGCTCCGCCTATACATATTACGCCCAAGGCCTATATACCATTGACCTTGGTTTAAGCCCACGCCACCGTGTTGGGCAGCGATCCTTGCCTGAGTGCACACAACAACGCCGTCGCAGAAACACAAGGGCGTGGGCGGAGCGCATGAAAGGGATTCCGTGTTTTTTTTTTCTTTCTTTCTTTCTTTCTTTCTTTCTTTTCTTTTTTTATCAGTCATTGCCGCACAGGGTGAAATGTACTCCGCGAACTTTCTCTGCCAAATCCGCCCACACACAAGAGGCTGAACAACGAAATGAAGGCCTGGCGGTTCCCTCCCTGGTTTGCATATTACCTTATCTTACATACTAATTTGCCAGCGCCTCTCCGTCCTCTTACAAAGGGGCCTCGTGAGGTGTGTCTTTCGTACCACACCGTCGGGGAATACAGAGCGAATATGTCACTTGGTTCCGAGCCGCGAGAGAACACCTATTATAAAACTGTCAAGGAACACAAAACGCACTTCAGCCACTGCCTCGCCCGATTGGACTAGCATGAGCTAGGTGTCCCGAGTGGCCGGAGGGGAAAGAGAGAGAGAGAGAGAGAGAGGGAGGAGAAATGATAAAGAATAGAAGAGTTGTGGATAGGGGAGGGAGAAACAGAGAGAGGGGGTAGAGAGAATGCGCGCGCTGGTATGTAAATGTATGTAGTTGAAATAATGTTATGCCATTGGCAAATGTGACAAGGTCAGTGTTTCGAAATGCGTGGGCGCCAGTTGCAGTCGACGGGTGTTATGCAAGTTCTTGATTCAAGCAAGCATGCAGGTGCCATTGCGAATAAAGACAACAATCGGATGACATTTAGTTCAGAGCAAGTTCTCGTATTTATAGACTTTAGTTTAGAGTGCCAATGTATACAGTATTGTACTCCGCCATTTAATCGTTAGCCATCATTATTATGATCACCAACATTTGAATCTTGTTTCGACGGCCCGTTGCAAGTTCCAGAACAAGATGGGCGCTGAAACTGTCATCACTGGAAAACATTCCATTGCCTGTTTATGAGTTGAGGGGAAATTGTCCCAGATATCACACGGATTTTATTTATTAATGATCTCTTATGTATACACGTCCATGACGCTTATTTCAACTGAACATATGTCCCTTTACCGTTCATATGCAAGCCCCGCGTCGATTGCTTACAGGAGATGGGTTGAGGGATTTGAATAGGGATTGCTAATAGTCATTTCCTATCACTGCATGCCTGTATTTCAAATTTGTTGATATTCAATGGAGGATTAATTCGGCCTTTTTTAGGGGAGGGGGATATAAATTCTCGCTGAAATTCTTTCTTGGCGTATTACAATCGAATCCACGCACGTTTGTTTGGCTGCTCAAAATCAGCACAACTGAAGTAGTCGGGTGCATTTTCCACGCACGCATTTCACATACACATACCGAAGTTAAAATTTGTGTGCTTAAGTCTGTATCTTCTGAGGGGTATGGGGGGGGAGAGGGCAAGGGCCGGTGATGGATGAAGGAGGCCTCATCCAGGCAGTAAGTTGTTCCCGGTTTAATGGCGGCCATTCATCATTTGCGGCCTCTCGGCCTTCGCTCTTGTCTTCGCCGTCTTCGGCATCCTCATCCTCCAACCTTATGGCCGACTTCGGCCTCGACTCCGCTGCATCTGAAGGATAGAATATGAAATCAAGTGAGATAGGGATATACGAGTGAACGACGACTGATACGGGATAGAGAGGAAGTGTGTAGCGTGGAATAACGGCGCCCGCGAAGGACACGGGGACTGCTATTCTTGGAGAGGAATCCTTTCGGCCGAACGGGACTCTTGTCCTAGCCAAGGTTCCAGCAGCCCTCTGCTAGGTAGGGGGGTCGATGTCGTAGGATAAAGTATGTTGGCCACTGTTTACAAACGACAGCGCTGCAAGGCAAAGGTGCAGGTATGAGCACGGATAATGGTGATGCACGGCCATGGCAATCTGTTTCAGTGAGCCTGATGGTGATGCGGTGTTGGTAATTACGGAGTCAGAGGGAAGGGAGGGGGAGGAGGGGGAAGAAGGATCCTTCAGGGCTTACGGGATATTTATGCTGCCACAGCCGAGCGTGCGAGATGCTGCCGGGAACCGATCTCGCTTTTCTTTCGAAGCCGGTCGTCAAGTGCCAAGCTTTTGTCCGCGCGCCAAGGACGCGATTTCTCTCTATCTATTTATCACTCACTCCCCCTCTATTCTTTGCTCGTTTTATTTTTTTGTTTGTTTGTTTATTTTACTTATCTTCATTATGTTTTGTTATAAGTATTACTGCTATCCTGGAAGCAAAGGTTATCAAGTCCTTGATCTTTCTCCTCATTATGATGTGAGCTGGTGAATTATTCATCGGCACTTTTGTCTCCTCTCGCAGCGGGACGCGACGCCCTCTGACAAACAGCCAGGGGGGAGAGGGAGGGGGAGGGATCTGGGCCTTGGGGGATAAGGTGGTCTTTCTAATGATTGGGCTGTAA